>NC_139954.1:7204159-7209159 GCF_963454915.1 Gymnoscopelus microlampas | reverse complement strand
TTAAAAAGCGTTTTGACAAAACCAGCTAACTCCATTGGATCCTCAAACTTTCTGCTAAACCAGCAGCTTATAGAGCGTCGCAGTTCCCGCCCACTTCCAGTTGCCGGAAGTAAATACTCAATGCATTTTTCCCATTGACTTTTCCGAAAATATTTATATAAATTAATTTAAGCCTAGAATCAAGCTATCCAGGATCCTGGTGAATCATGACCATAAAACGTTTGATTCTGTGAAACAACTTTTTTGAAAACGGCAAAACAAAGGGTATTTATTAAACATAGTATATCATATCATTAAATATAAAATTTAAAAAATCACAGAAAAAAAGGTTTTATGGTCATGATTCACCAGAATCCTGGATGGCTTGATTCTAGGCTTAAATTCATTGATATAAATATTTTTGGAAAAGTCAATGGGAAAAATGCATTGAGTATTTACTTCCGGCACCCGGATTCTGCGCAACTGCGATGCTCTATTCCACCAAAGGGGGGTGGAGTTAGCTGGTTTTGCTGACTCCAGGCTCCACCCCTTTTTGACCTCCAACCTCAGCTTAGAGGTCCATTCAGCTGTTCTTATCAATGATGAACAAAACCTCCTAACTCCACTTTTTGTTTGTTTTTTGTCATTTCCTGAAAAAAGTACATTTTGGAGTTAGCTGGTTTCTGCCGGACAGCAGAGATATAATATAATAATGTTTATTCTTTGTCAAAAATTATATCAACCAATGTGTATGGGACTAGTACATCTGCAGTGGTTGGAGGTGGTCTACCATTTAGATCTTGTGGTTAGGTGGGACACCTACTGGTTGATAAGAGGTACTGCATATAACTCAAACGGAAACAACTCCCAGGGGTCCTTGGGGTGGTTCCAGGGGATCACCAGCAAAATGAGTTAAAGGTTGCGTAAGTAATTATTTTGTGTTTTTGTGTGAAAAGGTCAAAGCTCTATATTCTGATAGTAATCATCGCTAAAGTGTGTTCGTTCAGTAGGGTCTCCTCGTCTCTCCAGCTCATTAATAAACATAAAATACATTTTCATGTGTGTTGCCAATTTCAGCCAATCAGGAGAGAGTAGCCTACCAATTTATCCACCTCCTCTCCTAATTGGATACAATTTGTATCCCGACCTGAAAATGCATTTTCTGTTCACTAAACATCTGTAGAGACAGGGAGACCCCTGTTACTAAACAAACGCTCTATTGATTTGTGTGCTTTTTTCTGTAAAGCACTTTTGCTTTATTTTAATTTCTGTATTTTTCCCTGTAAAGCACTTTGAGCTGCATTTATGTCATGAAAGGTGCTATATAAATAAAGTTTATTATTATTAGGTTTCGAGAGCCTGTAAGGCTTCGAACCCTATTACATCTCTACACTTTCATTATTATTCTTCCGCCGGTTTTGCCAGTTCTGGCCTAACCGCGTGGTCACTTCTTATGAAATTCGGCAATATGGTAGAGGGCTATGCCAAACGGCGAAAACCCGAAACTCACAAACATTGGCCAAAGGGTGGCGCTGTAGCACTCAATTGAAATATGCCAACTTTGAACAGGTACAGCTCATGCCCTGTTCGACCTACAGCCATGAAACTTCGATGCACACATGCGTCTCCTCATGCCTAACAACTTTCACACTCTGACTTTTGACCTCTGACCTTTAGATCTCCCACCATTTCGAATTCTATGAAAAGCAGTAAAAAGCAGTAAAAAAATCACTTCTCCTGGGATTTATGAGCAATCTGTACGAAACTGTATACACATGAACTTTGGACCAATGCCGACAAACGTAACTTAGCGGATTTTCCATAAGTGAAAACGTTAAGCTTTTATAAGCCAATGAAAATTGCAGCTTTTTTAAAATTATTCATCTGCCCCTAACACATACATGCAGACTCACATTTGTTTGACACTTTGCAATATTGTAGAGGGTCCTTCCAAGTATCACTGAAACCAATCTTACTCCAATTGGTCAAAGGGGGGCGCTATAGCAATTTTTTGAAAATGCAAACTTTAAACAGGCAAAAGTCATGCCTCGTTTGGCCGACAGCCGTTAAACCTGCTTACACATGTGCCTTGACTCATGAGGAACACATGTATCACTTTGACCAGTAAGCTCTGCCCTTAGATTGTCTGCAATTTTGAGCAGTTTGAAAAACATTTAAATCCAGGATTTCTGAGCAATTTGCATGAAACTGTGTCAAATACATGTTTGAGGCCCTTTTTCACAGGTTCAGGTGTGTTGGTTCAATAGCTTGATCGCTTAATCATCTGCCTTGAAACCATAGGGTAGCCGGTTCGAATCCCACCTCAGGTAGTCTTAATTATAATTGCATTGCACACAACATGACTATATCAATGAATACATGTGCAATTGTTAAAGATGACGAGAAATGAATACTTGAAAGTAGTTATTTTCAATGTATGACGTACTTCATTCGCGCTTTTGTTTTGTTGGATTCTCCCTTTTCACTGTCTAAGGCTGTGTATTGGATAGCTCCACCAGTATGTGTGAGTCTCATGTGCCAAAGGTCCCTGGTTCGAATCCCACTTATTACAGTTCACATTTAAATTGCATTGTACAAAACATGACCCTGTTAATTCAGACATGTGCAATGTTTAGACAATAACACGAAATGCTTTTGAGAGTAGTTGTTTTTTATGTATGACATACTTTCTTGTGAAAATAGACGATCTACAATCTCACACCTTTTTAGATAGCAACGCGTTGTGAGCTTGTAGATCGACTATTTTCCACTAGTTTCCATTCCGAAATATATTGAGCAGTTTGAAAAACATTTAAACCAAGGATTTCTGAGCAATTTGCGTGAAAGTGTGTCATGTGTGTAAACTCCCTTTTCACTAGTACAGGTCTGTTGGCCCAATGGCTTAATCATCTGCCTTGAAACCACAGGGTTCCTGGTTCGAATCCCACGTCATGTAGAATTCATTATAATTGCATTGCACACAACATGACTGTATCAATGAATACATGTGCAATTGTTAACCAGTAAACTCCGCCCTTAGATTGTCTGCAATTTTGAGCAGTTTGAAAAACATTTAAATCCACTATTTCTGAGCAATTTGCGTGAAAGTGTGTCATGTGTGTGAACTCCCTTTTCATCAGTTCGGGTCTGTTGGCCCAATGGCTTAATCATCTGCCTTGATACCAGAGGGTCGCCGGTTCAAATCTCACCTCATGCAGACCTCAACTCAATTGCATTGCACACAACATGACTGTATCAATGAATGACCAATGCCGACAGACGTGAGCAAGCAGATTTTCCATAAGTGAAAACGTTAAGCTTTTTATAAGCCAATGAAAATTGCAGTTTTATGACAATTATTCATCTGCCCCTAAAACATACATGCAGACTCGCATTTGTTTGACACTTTGCAATATTGTAGAAGGTCATTCCAAGTATCACTGAAACCAATCTTACTCCAATTGGTCAAAGGGGGGCGCTATAGCAATTTTTTGAAAATGCAAACTTTAAACAGGCAAAAGTCATGCCTCGTTTGGCCGACAGCCGTTAAACCTGCTTACACATGTGCCTTGACTCATGAGGAACACATGTATCACTTTGACCAGTAAGCTCTGCCCTTAGATTGTCTGCAATTTTGAGCAGTTTGAAAAACATTTAAATCCAGGATTTCTGAGCAATTTGCGTGAAAGTGTGTCATGTGTTTGAACTCCCTTTTCACTAGTTCAGGTGTGTAGGTTCAATAGCTTGATAGCTTAATCATCTGCCTTGAAACCACAGGGTTGCTGGTTCGAATCCCACCTCAGGTAGACTTCATTATAATTGCATTGCACACAACATGACTGTATCAATGAGGAATATATCTATCACTTTGACCAGTAAGCTCCGCCCTTAGATTGTCTGCAATTTTGAGCAGTTTGAAAAACATTTAAATCCAGCATTTCTGAGCAATTTGCGTGAAAGTGTGTCATGTGTGTGAACTCCTTTTTCATCAGTTCGGGTCTGTTGGCCTAATGGCTTAATCATCTGCCTTGATACCACAGGGTCGCTGGTTCAAATCTCACCTCATGCAGACCTCAACTCAATTGCATTGCACACAACATGACTGTATCAATGCATGTGCAATTGTTAAAGATAACGAGAAATGCATACTTGAAAGTAGTTATTTTCAATGTATGACGTAATTCATTTGCCCTTTTGTTTTGTGTTGTTGGATTCTCCTTTCTCACTATCTGATGCTGTCGATTCAATAGCTCCACCAGTAGAGTGTGAGAGTGTCAACAGACACCATCAGGGAGGCCATATCTCTAGCTCAATGAGAAGAGAGGCAGCCTGTGAATCCATAGGTCGCTGGTTCGATCCCTGTCCCCAACAATGCGTTGAGGTGATCATCATTTGGAATTCCCCCTATTCCCATGGATTGGATCCACCCCTCTCACTCATCACCAATCACACCTGCCACATGCACAGTACAATTTTTAGGTACTTTTACTTTACTACTCTACTCTACTGCAATTACAGCAGATGACAGCTTTAGTTACTTGTTACTTTGCAGATGTAATTATTAATACAACACCTACAGTAACCACATACAGCCGATCTACAATGTGACGCGTTATGAGCTTGTATGTATATAATAAGCAACCCATGCTGTATGATAACTTACCACATATGAAATCCAATTCTGTCCATCCAATGGCTCAGTCTGTACTGTGGCCATAGCTGAGTGGTTAGTGAGCCCACCTAGGGAGCCAGAGGCCCTGGTTGCCCCAGGTACGATTCCAGGCCAGGCCAGCAAATGTGTCGATGAAATGAAATTTGTCCCTGAGCAAGACTCTTAACCCCTAATTGCTCACAGGCCCTCATTGGAAACAAGACCGCAAGGACTTTCATGAACGGACCTGGAATTATCCTTATCCTTTACACTGTCTACCCACAAGTCTATAGGTCCCTGGTTCAAACCTCAATTTAACCGGTCCAAATATAATTTACTGAACAAAAATCATGACTTTGTTAATTAATGC
>NC_139954.1:7189159-7199159 GCF_963454915.1 Gymnoscopelus microlampas | reverse complement strand
CAGGCTATTAGAGAGTCCACAGCCATGCTCCACTCCTATGGGACAGACAGACAGACAGACAGACAGACAGACAGACAGACAGACAGACAGACAGACAGACAGACAGACAGACAGACAGACAGACAGACAGGTTCATTAGTAGTTGCTGACGGGTGGAAACCTCATTATGTCCAAACTGTTACACAAATAGCAGAGCTTGTATCTGCTATTTTTGCTCCTTTTGTGTGACACGGTTGTATGACGAAGTAGGGCATTCATTATTATTAATTATTATTAGTAAAGAACGGGAATAGTTTCTCCACCAGTGTACAGTGACATGCATTCAGATGGAAGGGTAGATGCCGTACCTCTGCTTTAGTTTGAAACTGTGTGTGCTGGTTGAGCAGCTCCAGACACTCACTGAGAGACGAACCCAGCTCATCACTGCTTAGATAGACAGCTGCATGAGTGTGGTACCACTGGTACAGCTACACACACACACACACACACACACACACACACACACACACACACACACACACACACACACACACACACACACACACACACACACACACACACACACACACACACACACACACACACACACACACACACACACACACACACACACACACACACACACACACACACACACACACACAGAGAGAGAGTTGGGGTTAGACCTGCCATTAGGAACTTATTTTAACCACATGAACCCTAGCGCGCCCCTATTCTGGGGGGAACATTCGACAAAAATAGAAGATCTACAAGCTCACGACTTGCGATGCGTTGTAAGCTTATAGATTGGCTATTGGGAAAAACGCACCATATGGCGCCTGGGATTCGATCCCGGGTCTCTCACGTGGAAAGCAAACATCTTAATCACTAGCCTAAAGGGGAATTCCAACCTTGTCCGGGGGAGATATCAGGCTTTTGGTCATCATGAGGCAGAGGCTCTGAGCTACCACTACTGCTATAGATGCAACTCATGTCCATTTTCTAAGTATAGATAATTTAAGATAAGATAATACAATATAACTAGTTTGGCATAGTCCTCAGTCTTTCACTAATCCTAACGAGGAACAGTGAGCACTATTAAAGGGGTATTTTCACATTCATTACAGCACCTGGGGAGCAGTTGCCTTGGTGCCCGAACCCCAGGTTGGCAAACAGTGACTCTACATTCCAGTAACAGCAGTAAGACATTACAAGTATAATTAATAGCATCTCTTCCATGCTATCATATTCATTGGACATGGACACAGAGCAGAGACCGTGTGACCTCTCAGTCAGTCAGTCAGTAGAACATCCAGGAATAGCCGTTCTGGGCTCAACTGGTTTCAAATCATCAGACATCCTGGAGCACATCCATGATGATGTATTAATACTCTGACTAGGACAGCATGGAGACCATTCTACAGCTACAACACATGACACTACAGACAGTCAACCAAACTAATAACATTTAATCGATTATAACTAAAATAATCAATGATAGATAATTTGATAAAACAATCAATTGATACCAGTCCTTACTTTAAAATTGTCAAAAACCTTTTTCAAAAACTTTCAAAATCGTGAAAGCTTAAGTGGTTAATCGTTTTGTTAAAGCTTTGATAGAACAATCGCTAAGAAAATAATGGACAGTTTCAGGCCTACAAGAGACAGCTACGACAGCTACAATCTGCAGGTTTTACATCCTCCCCTGAGAGTTAATTGCAGATTCGAACCCATGGGATTCGATGGATAATAATGTTGTATTCATTAAATTAAGTCCCAGATTGCAGCTTGCAGCACTCATCTGCCAGACTCAATAAATACCACTATTTGTTTTAATTTTGTGCCAAAATCTATGTCAGAAGAGTGTCATTTATTTCTGATGGATATTTCATGTGGAACAAACTTCTATGCAGAGTGAGATACTTGTATTATGGTATGTTTGTATGTTTGATGCATTACCTGCTGATACTGTTGTTGCCAGTGAGACACCAGCATTGTGTGTTGTTGTTTTTGTAGTAGTAGTAGTTGTTCTTCTTCTGTTTCTTCTTCCTCCTCCTCCTCCTCCTCCTCCTCTTCTTCCTCCTCCTCCTCCTCCTCCTCTTCCTCCTCCTCCTCCTCCTCCTCCTCTTCTTCGTCTCCCTCTTCCTTGTGTTCTTTCTGTAGTTGTAGTCGTTGTTGTTCTTCTGTATCTGCTTCTTTTTCTTCATCTCCTTCCTCTTCCTCTTCCTCTTCCTCTTCTTCCTCTTCATCTTCGCCTTCATCGACTTCTTTGTGTTCTTTTTCTTGTAGTTTATCTAGTTGTAGTTGTTGTTGTTCTTCTTCCGTTTCTTCTTCTTCGTCATCTTCTGTTTCTGTTTCTTCTTTCTCCTCTTCATCTTCTTCTTCTTCTTGTAGTTGTTGTTTAGCTAGTTCTGGTTGTTGTAGTTTTTCTTCTGTTTCTTCTTCTTCATCATCGCCTACTTCATCTTCTGTTTCTGTGTCTTCTTTCTCCTCTTCTTCTTCTTCTTCTTGTAGTAGTAGTTGTTGTTGTTGCTGCTTCTGTTGTAGTTGTTGTACTAAGTGCTTCTGTTGTAGTTGTTGTACTAAGTGCTGTTGTTGTAGTTGTTGTACTAAGTGCTGTTGTTGTAATTGCTGTCTTTGTTGTTGTAGTAATGTTTGCTCTTGTTGTAACTGGTGTTGTTGTAGTTGTACTAATTCTTCTTGCTGTAGCTGTTGTACTAAATGTTTTTGCTGCTCTTGTTGGTGGTGTGTGATGGTGTGGTCAGTCTGTCTCCGTCTGTCCTGCAGCAGCTCCATCAGACGCTCCACCTGGACCACACCCTGACACACAGGCAACCCCGCCTGCACACACAGAGACACACCCATCACTATCCATCCATCCATCAATAATATAACTAACTCGAAATATCACTTATCCATATCAATCATCAAAATATCTGGAAACTATCTCTCCATCCTCACAGCAGTCACACCTAATACAATTATCATTACCAAAAGATATATTATTATTAGTGTTGTTGTTGTTGTTGTTATAATAATAATAATATTAATAATAATAATAATAATAATAATATTTTATTATTTAATTATTATTATTATTGATATCATTATTGTCTTCTATCCACACCTCCCTCATCCCTTCATCTCTCTCACCTCCTCTTCAGTGTCGGTGGTGACCTGCAGTGCCCCTCCAGTCCTGTGGAGGGCCTCAGCCTGTAGCTGCCTCATTCTCTGGAGCAGAACACTGCTGCTGTTCAACACCTGGAGAGACTTCTGAAGCAGCTCTGGAGAGGAGAGGAGAGGAGAGGAGAGGAGAGGAGAGGGGAGGGGAGAGGAGAGGAGAGGAGAGGAGAGGAAACAAGACAAGAGGAGATTGTGTGTGTGTTAGTGATGCGCGGGTCGGGTTTTTTCATGACCCACCCCGCCCCGCCCCGCGACGGAACCCAACCCGCCTCAACCCGCCCCGCGAACCCATATATAAATCTATGGCTCAACCCGCCCCGCGACCCGCGATTTTTTTTTTATTCTGTAAAATCATGGTTAGAAAATAATCCCCAAGTATATTCAAACTGTTTTATTGTTATTATTCTTATTCATATTAGGAATAAAGAAAAAACAAGAGCATGTGATTTCTTTTTTTTTTTTGCGTGTGAGAGCGGCTGACCCGCTCTCCCGCAGCCCGCATAATTTCCTCTGAAATTCTGACTTGACCCACCCGCGCCGCGGGTTGACCCGCGGGTCCCGCGGGTTACGGGTCAACCCGCGCATCACTAGTGTGTGTGTATGTGTGTGTGTGTGTGTGTGTGTGTGTGTGTGTGTGTGTGTGTGTGTGTGTGTGTGTGTGTGTGTGTGTGTGTACCTCTTTTCACAGAGCTGTACGCGTCTGTCTGCAGGGCTGTCTGTCTCTCTGTCTGTCCTCTGGTCTGCAGATCCTCTGCATGGTCTATACTCATAGCAAACTGAGGACAGACAGACAGACAGACAGACAGACAGACAGACAGACAGACAGACAGACAGACAGACAGACAGATTCAGATTCAGATTCAGATTCAGATTCAGATTCAGATGTGTCTTACATAAATCATGTTCTTTCAGCCAAGTGACCTGATTGGTCAAAGACACATTCCAGTCGAGCCGTAAATTCCCATAATGCAGCAACAACAACAACAACAACAACAACAACAACAACAACAACAACAACATTCATTCCGCTCCACAACACTGAGGACAATGTTTTGTTTTTATTCATTAAAGCTACACTTGTACACGACTTGTTTAACTTTTCCATTGAGACATGTAGACCAGCGCTTCTCAAACATTTTCACATCAATGTAATGCCCGGAATTCGAACCGGTCTGCCGTGGGGAAAGCCAACATCTTATCCACTAGCCTAAAGGGGAATCCCCCCCTTGGCCAGGGGAGATATTAGGCTTGTGGTTATCCACAAGCCACTACTGCTCTGAGCCACTACTGCTACTGTACATAGTGCCAGGGTAAAAATGTTCACTTTAAAACATATTCACACAAATTGTCCATGATTTTTAGCAGATCTACGCACTCAGTGCCGTGTTATGAGCTTGTATTTTTGAATAGCCAAAAAAATCTTAAAATGACACAGATGCGTTCCGGGTCTTAATGGATTAATGACAAACATGGAGCGAATACGTGTACTTTGTTACTTTCCACATCTGACGCTGTGTGTTGACAAGCCCATCATCAGCAGGCTATTAGAAACACCCTGGGACAACACAACCTGTTTAAACAGCTCTGACCTTCACACATTACCTACCCCACACATTTCCTGTCCTTGTGCAAGAGCTGTTGATACAGACACGGATGGCACGTTGTTTAGTTACTTTTAGTGGAATGAATGATCCATATATCATTCCATTTTGTGGCATATATGGATCAAAACTCATGACCATAAAAGGTCAGGGTTTCGGTGAAATCTAAACAATAGCGGCGATGACCATGTGACACTGCTGTCACCGTAGGACAGAGCTCGTCCCGACAGGACTAAAGTGAAGCACGAACGTCACGCTGATAGAGAAAACAATGATGTCTTTCTCAAAACAGATTACAATGGCTTTTCCATAAAACACCAAATAACAGGCTTGCTCATTCAGTGCTGGGAAGTCAGTCAGTCAGTCAGTCAGTCAGTCAGGATTTGATTTATTCAATTGCTAGCAGCCATCACACATAAAATAAATACAATAAAGTCAGAGACTTAATTCCATTGTGGTCCCCTCACATAAATTCAAGAACATAAACATACATAAACTAGAAAAAGTGCTCCTCGGAGCACAGGTCTCCGCCAGGTCAGGTAGGTTATTGTGGGCCAGCAATGTTCAGAATTTGCCAATCAGGATGGAATATAAAAAATCTTGATCACATGACTATAGAGATCATGTGTACCGATGTGCGTGAAATTTGGATAAAATATGAAAGCTTAATCTCAAAATATGTGTTTTACATAAGTCGGCCTCCTGGTGGCGCTATAAAAGGCTAATGTGAAAAATGCAGGGCAGATGTTTTTCCTTGGCCTCTAGGGAGTATGCATGCAAAGTTTCACGCAGATCGGTGCAGTTACAGTTAAAAACGCAAATCGGCCTTTTATAGCGCCACCATGAGGCTGATTTGAAAATGTTCAAGTGGGTGGCATTTCTTCCTCGGCCTAGTGGGAATGTGCGTGTGAAATTCAGGGAAATCGCAAGCTGCGTTCATGATTTGAGGCATTTAGTTAAAAATTGACCAATCCTGCTGGTGGCGCTATAACAGGGCCATGTCAAAAAATTGGGGCAGAGGTTCTGAATTGGCATCCAGGGAGTGTGTGTGCACAGTTTCGCAGCGATCGGGCCAATGTTTTTTTGACAATAATTCTGTCAAAAAAAGTCAGTCAGTCAGTCAGTCAGTCAGTCAGTCAGTCAGTCAGTCTGCCTGCCTGTATGTCTGTATGTCTCTGTCTGTCTTGAACAATATAACCATCACAACACCACATGATGATTTGTCAGTTTAGTCACTTATCTCATGCATTTGCATGACTCAAAGAATTACATTGAGTGAAGAGGGCTGAGCGTCTGACTCAGGGTCACCTCGGTAGGATTATGGACTGTTGTAGGAACTGAAACTGCTACCTTTTTGTTTTGAGAATTCCACAGAGCCAAAAAAGAAATTACCCTGTTTTTCTCCCCAATTTAGCCGTTGTGCCAATTGATTCCTCCCCACACACATTTCTGTGTTGTTGTATCTGCTGTTGTATCTTACCGACTCACCTGCCAGTGAGGAGCCCCCACCGGGAGGACGTAGTAAGGCCTTCGTCCTTTTTTTTACCCCCGGTCTCAGTAGCGGTATTTTATACTTCGTTGTACAAAGGTGTTGTGTAAAATAACAACATGTCCCAAAAATATAAAAAGTTACTCCTAAGGCTATCATATAATGATTTACTTATATTGACTGTATCGATAGCTGTTTCACTCATGATACAATGTCTCTTTTTTATAATATTTTATAATATAAAAGTTTATAATATTTAGAAAATTCTAAGTTTGTAGCCTACTCATAGGCTGTCGTGAAAGTTTAATATTTAGAGAAATTTTAAGTTTCAAACGCAAAAGTAGTGGTGAATTAGGCAACTGGACGTGCATGTTTCCTTTCAAGTTTAATGCACGTCTCCCATAGAGTTAAAAGGGGGCGTCTCCCCACCCCCGCCTCCGCCCCCCCGCTACTGAGACCGGGGGTAAAAGACCGTTCGCACACCGCCCAACACTCCCTGCTGACAGGATGTATGTAGCATACATCCTGTCAGCAGAATAGAATCAGCGGTAGATTCAGCCTCAGGTCTTAAAGTCGCTGTGTGTTGTACCTCCTGAGCTGTCTGGTAGAACGCTGACGCCAGCTGCAGCACTTCATGTCGTCTCTCCAACAGCCCAATCAGAACAGTCCATCCCTCGCTCAGGTTGTCTGCCATGGCCTCGTACACCAAGCCCTGGTCCCCGCTCCTCTCCTCCTCCGTCATCCCTCCATCTGCACTCTTCTCCTCCGCCACGCGGTCGGCCTGCTCCAGCAGAGCAACCACCCCACGCTCATGTTTCTAAACAGTAAGGGACAGGTCGATTTTTAAAGAAGGGTACCCCTGGAGAAAATGTATGTGCCCTGATCTAAAATGCCATGACCCTCCCTTTGACCCTCCCCAAGTGATTAAAAAAAAAAGATGAACCCTCACCGCCTATAGGAGTGTCACGATATATTGTCCCACGATATAGCCTATCGTGGTATTAAAATGTGACGGTAGGTATTGTCAAGATGTCATACTGTATCGTAATATTTTTTTAATTATTTTTCTTTTCTTTATTTTTTGCCGGTGAAAGTTATAGGAGTTCTTACTGTATGGTGTTTGATACAAAATGTAAAGCTTATCATAATCACAGTAATTATTAATCATGTCTTCCATCTGAATCCATCATATTCAAGATATTTTGGAGAGAGATTAAACAGACTCCAGTCACTTTCAATTTAAAGCACTGCAGAGGGGAGGTGTTGTGTGTCAGCTGATGCTCGTTGACGCCAGATGACAAAAATATGAGGTTTGTGGAATTTATATAGTAATTATATTTGTTATATTAGTGTCTATCTGTCCTCTGAAACAATGGGTTTATAGTTAGTGAGAACTTCACTTCTCCCTTAAGCTTGCACAAATGTATTTATTTGTGTGTACAAAGCACTTTGTAATTGTTTTTAAAGTGCTTTATAATTGTTATTTTAAACTAAAGATGATGGCCAATGTTAATGATACAGAAAGAACATTAATAATGTATCATATCGATATCATATGCCCAACATCATGTATGTATCGTGAAATTAGTGTTATCTTGACACCCCTAACCCTCCCCATCAAATACAACAACATGACATTTAAAACTGATAATATGTCCGATGTTTTGCTTTCCACATTGATTAGAACATTACTGTATTACTGTAGTCAGTCTTGCTAAATGCACCGTGTAGTGTCTGTAGTGGTAGCAGAATGGACAGTGTTCTAAACTTACATGTGGGAAACCCATTGAATCCCATAATTATTAACTACGGTGACTACGCTGTTGCCTACATCATGGGTTTTCAACTGGTGGTCCGTGGAGGTATTGCATGTGGTCCCTGACCATGCATTTAGGAAAGTGAAGATTTGTATTATATTTTATTCTAGTGATGGTGGATACTGTTAATGTGCGTGACAACAGACAGGAAATTCAACTCAAGGATGACAGTTTTACATCCGACTCCGGGTCAGACATCCGACTTCCAAGTAACTGACAACATTGATGCGTCATCATACATCAAATAAAAGCCTGTATTTACCTTGATGTACTAACACCTCCCTTAAATACTTCCACAGAAATGGGAGTTAGAATTTCAAGGGAAACTGTACCGGTTTACCTGGTTGAGTCATCATTAGTAGGAAATGTGCCCATATCAATCGCATGTGCTTGCTTGTACTTGTGCAATTCGAAAATGGCATAATTGATAGCCTAATTGTTAAGACTTAGACAGCGGTGTCTAAGTCTTAACAATTAGGCTATCAATTATGGCCCGATGATTCTGGTTTTACTTGTGGAGCTAGGCTGGCATCTATGCACAACTGTCCATATAGATCCAAATTAATCACATGCACAGAATTACTTCAAATGATTATGAATATCCAGTTATAAATTGGTCATTGTACCTGGTGTATGTAATTCTATGAGCAACAAAAACACACTTACAAGAGGATATCTCTGTGTTGGATATTGGGATAATGCATCTCTCTAATATGCCTAACACCTGTTGAAGTGTTGCTTAATTGTTCAACCACCATCGTTAAGACGCTGAATAGATTTGACTGGGTCGTTCACAGTTGCTGTGCGTTGATGGCTTGTTAACGACTGCCATTGATTCTAAATAGACCAAGGTGTTACTGGATTTGAATCCTTCGTATCATTTGAAATAGAGAGGGGTCTTTGACCACTGTTCTGCTGTACTAAAAATGTATATAAAAAACGGACTATTTTATTAATTCAAAATTGCATGACCCTCCCTTGGATTCAAAGTAAAATTAGCTGACCCTCCCTTGGACTAAAATTAGAAAGGCATGACCCTCCCCTATTTTCCTCCAGGGACCCCCTTCTGTAAATTTCGACTGGTCCCTAACACAATGATATTAACCCACAGACAGTAGGAAAGCTGAGAGGGAGGCAATGTAGGAGAGACAGACGGCAGGAAAGCTGAGAGGGAGGCAGTGTAGGAGAGACAGTAGGGCAGCTGAGAGAGAGAGAGAGAGAGAGAGAGAGAGAGAGAGAGAAAGAAAGAGAGAGAGCGTGTGGGTGCGTGTGTGTGCGTGTGTGTGCGTTTGTGTGTGTGTGTGTGTGTGTGTGTGTGTGTGTGTGTGTGTGTGTGTGTGTGTGTGTGTGTGTGTGTGTGTGTGTGTATATCTAATACCTTCAGTTTGTTCAGCAGGTCCTGGTGTTCCTGTAGCAGAGTGTGGTTCTCTTCCTGGTTGGATCCGATCTCACAAAGCTCTGGATGGGCTTCAGTCAGCTGCAGGTGGACCAGGGAGCCACTCTGCGTACGTACAGATCAGTGGTGTCAGACTTTTTACTTAGGTAAAAGTGTGAATACCATATTATAGTAACAAAACAAAAAAAGGCCTGCATTCAGAATTTGACTTGAGTAAAAGTACAAAAGTATTGCCATGAAACTATACTTCAAGTCCCAAAGTAAAAGTACTCATTATGAATGGCTCATTTCAGCTATTCTCTTATAGCTGAATTATAAAATATTGTTCAATTGGTTAATGTATGTATGTTTTGTAATAACAATCTTAATCTGTAGAGTACAGTAACTTGTAAGTCAACTTTTCAAATAAGTATATAGTGGAGTAAAAAGTAAAAAAAATAAAAACATAAAAAGGAAATACTCAAGGAAAGTAAAAGTAGGCTACCTCAAAAATGTACTGAAGTACCTTAGTTGAGTAAATATATTTTCCACC
>NC_139954.1:7101659-7184159 GCF_963454915.1 Gymnoscopelus microlampas | reverse complement strand
CACACACATAAACATATTTCACACACAGACAGCCAGCAGCACGCTGAAACACAGACATTCAACACAAACCAATAGTATGATGACAGCACACGCACGCACACACACACACACACACACACACACACACACACACACACACACACACACACACACACACACACACACACACACACACACACACACACACACACACACACACACACACACATACACACACACACACATACACACACACACACTCAATCAAACACTCACACGCACACACACTCGCACACTCACACGCACGCACACACGCGCACACAATTCTCCATAGGCTACAGCTCTCCCTCTTCACAGTTTGTATTTTAAATTGGACATTAAATTGCTCTTAATTATATCCTTCTATTTCTTTTTTTGGATGACATTACTACTGGGTGTGGTTTGGATATCTAATATTTACATGTAAATAAAAGCAGTAAATAAAACATGTTTAACCCTTTAATGCCGGAAAAGCATCGGAGTCCGCACCCATACATATAGGCTATCAATTTGAGGGTCCTTTGAGGGACACATAACGGTTTGAGAATTACTGATTTAGAAGGCATTTGTAGAATCGGCCTCAGGTCTTCATGGGTTAAACATGGGTTAAGCATGGGTTAAGCATCCCCTATTCTGGGCATGTCATAATTGAGGCATTCAGGTGAAAATAGCGCATCTACAAGTAGCTCTGGAAACATGACTGTCAAATCATGACAGACGAGCGTCATGTGAACCATGGCTACTGTGGTCCATATAGCGGTAGAAGGAGAACTCCTTCTAACGCTATGGACCAGAGCTAATCTACAAGGTCACAACAAAGGAGAGGACCCCTGGGCAATGGGGTTTAAGTACTCTTCACAGGTCATCTTACAGTAGAGCAGTGGTGTAAAATAACTAAGTACATGTACTCAAGTACTGTACTTAAGTACAATTTTGAGGTATTTTTTACTTTACTGGAGTATTTCAAATTTTCAGTACTTTTACTTCTACTCAACTACATCTCAAACGCAAATATTGTACTTTTACTCCACTACAATTACTTGAAAACTTTAGTTACTTTTTAGATTTTGATTATCATCACAAAACATGCATTACCCACTTCAGCCCCATATACATTTCGGCCATTTGAAAATAGCCAATCTACAAGCTCACAATGCGTCGCCATGCGACGCATTGTGAGCTTGTAGATCTGCTACTTTCTAAAGATTTTTAAACATTTTATACATTTGAAAACATGTGAAATGGGACATTCTGCGTAATACTTTTACTTTTATACTTTAAGTATATTTTAACACCAATACTTTTGTACTTTTACTCAAGTAATTTTTGAATTCCGAACTTGTAACAGAGTACTTCTACATTGCAGTATTGATACTTTTACTTAAGTAAAGAATTTGAATACTTTTTCCACCACTGCAGTAGAGTCTCTCATCTTACAGAGTTGAGTGTTCATTCAGTAGGCAAACAATACTTAAATCCAGTGGTGGTGTGGAGATGGAGGATGACTGATTTTAAATCAGTCACACCTTGCCCGAGTCAAACTATAATTGGACTTAGAGCTGAGAATGGCTGCGCACCTGTTGTACATCGAGAACACATTATGCCTTAAAACTAAAGGTGACCTTGAGGGCCTTTTCTGTTGTTGCCCCCAGACTCTGGAACAATCACCCAACACACATATAGTCCAGTCCCACCATCCAAATTTAACCCATTTAGACCTGATTTAGGCCGATAAAAAAAAACGCCTTCTAAAACCTAACCTAAGTTTTTGAAAACGTTCAAATTCTTTCTAAAAAACAAACAAAATAATATAGCTGCAAGCAGCAATAAGCGGTTTCGAGAGGAAGAGAGGCAGTGAGAGAGAGAGAGAGAGAGAGAGAGAGAGAGAGAGAGAGAGAGAGAGAGAGAGAGAGAGAGAGAGAGAGGAGAGAGAGAGGCAGACAGACAGACAGACAGACAGACAGACAGACAGACAGACAGACAGATAGACAGACAGACAGACAGACAGACAGACAGTGACAGAGTGAGAGAGAAGCAGACAGACAGACAGACAGACAGACAGACAGACAGACAGACAGACAGACAGACAGACAGACAGACAGACAGTGACAGAGTGAGAGAGAGGCAGACAGAGGCAGACAGTGACAGAGTGAGAGAGAGGCAGAGAGAGGCAGACAGACAGACAGACAGACAGACAGACAGACAGACAGACAGACAGACAGACAGACAGTGACAGAGTGAGAGAGAGGCAGACAGACAGACAGACAGACAGACAGACAGACAGACAGACAGACAGACAGACAGACAGACAGTGACAGAGTGAGAGAGAGGCAGACAGACAGACAGACAGACAGACAGACAGACAGACAGACAGACAGACAGACAGACAGACAGACAGACAGACAGTGACAGAGTGAGAAAGAGGCAGACAGTGACAGAGTGAGAGAGAGGCAGACAGACAGACAGACAGACAGACAGACAGACAGACAGACAGACAGACAGACAGACAGACAGACAGACAGACAGACAGACAGACAGACAGACAGACAGACAGACAGACAGACAGACAGTGACAGAGTGAGAGAGAGGCAGACAGTGACAGAGTGAGAGAGAGGCAGACAGGGGCAGAGTAGAAACTAGTGAAAATAGTCGATCTACAAGCTCACAATGCGTTGCAATCTAAAAAGGTGTGAGATTGTAGATCGGCTATTTTCACAAGAAAGTATGTCATACATAAAAATCAACTACTCTCAAAAGCATTTCATGTTATTGTTTAAAAATGGCACATGTCTGAATTAACAGGTTCATGTTTTGTACAATGCAATTTAAATGTAAAGTGTGATGAGTGGGGTTTGAACCGTGGACCTTTGGCACATGAGGCTAACACTGTACTGATTAAAAGAAGGGGGCAAGAAGACAGGTTGTGTCAATGGGCGTAGGAGCTAGCACTTCTTCGTTGGTGGTTCTGGATGCAGGGGTCTGGAGGAATAACGAAGTGATGGCTGAGCTGGCTGAGAGCGCCCGGAGCAGGGCTGAAGGTTGGCCAAACCGCCCCAAAGCGGTTCAGGATGTGCTTGTAACCCTCAGTGGCTGTGTGCCCTTTAATGTACGATTCAGGAAAGACCATAATCTCATGGGGCGTGTTCTAGCCTTTGATGCTTGCACAAACCCTGATTTTGAGCTGAAGGTCTTTGTAGAGTATCCCATTGGCTCGGGATTGGTGTTCTCAGGCATCCCAGATCTGGTCAGGCAGATGTTCCGTGACTCGGCCAAAGATGCAGGTAAAGCGGTGAACTCTGGACTGCGCTACATGGAATACGAGAAACGACAAGGCACAGGGGACTGGCATGGGCTTACAGAGCTGTTGAATGATGGTCTGCGCTTTTTAAGGAGCCCCCATCCCAGAGGTGCTACCACAGCCATACCCTGACACAGGTATGCAAATGGCAGCTGCCGGCCGGTCTGTGCCTCCAAAGGGCACCAAGCGACGACGCAAAGCATCACCTGGTTGTGAGAATGGTGAGAGTGAAGGGAGACCAGATCACCCAGCCCGTGAACCCTGGCGCGCTTACCCAGGTATGGAGCCTCTCTCTGGCGTACCTGCTGCACAGGAGGGACCACCCCGTTTACATAGCCAGCCCTCACCCATCTCAGCCCTCATGGGTGTAGCTGACAGCTTGAGCTCCAGCCAAATGACCAGAGATAGCCCCAGCATTTCTGCGGCCCACTCTTCTACAGCCGGCCGTCCCACCAGTGGGAGTCCCTCCATGGCCTCTTCCTCCGTCTCCCAGGCAGCCACTGGGCAGGGTTCTAGTGCTGTGGGGCCAAGCAGCAGCAATCCTGGGGAGTCAGGAAACAGCACTCAAGGGGCTCTGCTCTGCTGCACACCTCTGCCGAGAGAGCTTGGAGGACACTCATTTTGTTCAGTGTCCCTCTGTCCCACACCACAAGTTCTGCTTCCCCTGTACCAGAGGCTCCATTCGCAGCCAAGGTCCAGGTGGGGAAGTGTACTGCCCCAGTGGCGAGCGTTGTCCCCTATCTGGATCCACCGTGCCTTGGGCGTTCATGCAGGGAGAGATCTCCACCATCCTGGCAGGAGATGGAGATGTGACGGTGAAGAAGGAGAATGACCCCTGACCTCTCAGTCCTGTAGTGGCAAATGGTAACATGGTGAGGAAACTTGATTTAGTCTTTTAAAGGGATATAAAGACCCTCTAAAGGGATATCCCTTTTAAATTCAGGTTTCATTATGTAGGCCCATGTACCTACTGGGATTGATGGTGCACAGCCTTTTCTTAAAAAAAAAAAAAATAATATTTTGTTGCATTCAAGTGTATAATTTCAAGGAGAAGGAAATGCTCATAGTATTCTATGAACATTTCCTTCTCAATATGCACAGTTTGAATAATCATTCAATTTTATAAGCATAAAGTTCCAGCCCTGCATTAGAAAACTTGGTTTGGAAGCAATGACACTTTTTCATGTTATGAAAGTGTCTTCCAATATGGTTACTTGTTATGGTTAGTCAAAAATTGCCAATTGGAACGTACTAAAGACTGTACAGCTGTGGTCTAAATGCAGGTTTGATCACCCCCAAATTGTCAATTGCTTATGATTAATGTGTAATGCCCAAAAAATGGCAATCACTAAAACTTGAAAGCATTTAACTTAAAAGGATAAACAAACATGTAGAGGAAACAAATATCTATTTTATCAGTCATAAATATACATTAATTTACCCCGAGGGAAATTCAGTTGTCATAGCAGCACAGCAGTATGGATGAATCAAAGATACAGGTAAGCACAGAGAACAACTAGTAGAAATAGGGTAACATTAATATAAAATACTATGATATAGTATAATATGACTTAACATCCGACCTGGCCCATGGTTCTGTGTGAAACATACTGCTGTGCTGTTAAAGCACATACAAACAGATGTAAAATGCTTGCTTCAAGCAGCTATTTTACATGCAAATGAGAGTGAGACAACAAATATGCCTGAATCGTGCCTAACTTGAAATTCAACAGCAGGAGTATGTCTATTTGGTGAGTCAGAATGTTGATGTGATCATTTGTCCCATGGCCCACTCCTCTGCATTTGGGAATCTTACCAGTGGCAAGACCTTAACTGGCCTTTGTCTTTGTAAACATACCATAGTGATTTGAAGTCATATGTACCACAAGCACTGAAATGTGGAAAGGCCTAAAGAGATCATTATAAATCAATATTGTGGTTATCATTGTGGGTTGCAGACTCTTTAGAGGTAGTTTGGAAATTGGTCAATATGGGGTCAATAAAATGTATGAAATATATTGAGTACTTGCATTTTTAGGTGTCGGCATGTTATAAAGGTATACATTCATGGTAGGTAATGTAGAGTGGGGCACAGAATTGCACTCGCAAATCTGTGACATCCATTATAAGCATATTCTAAAAAAAATTAAAGTATTTTTTATTAAAAGTATTTTCTATTGCTTTCATTGAATCAATGAAAGATGGCATAAATTGAAAGTTTTCAACAGAAATGGGTGTGTGATTGTTGAGAAAATAACGTTTACTGTCCCTTCAAATACACAATATTGTTTTCTTACCTGGTTATTAAAATATTGTTCATTTTTCTCCCTTCTTTCTCCGCAGTGGATCAAACAACACTTTGAAAGCACTTCCCTTATTTCAGTCAGACAACAATTGGATTGGATTAGAATATATATTTATTAAGCAATAGAATATATATTTATTAAGCAAGCTTGAGCATAGATATAGGAAGCATGAAGAAGCATAGTTTGGCGTCAGGTCTCTGAATCCATTCACTCCCTGTAAGAATAACATTTTAATAAATGTTACATGCCAAATAGCATTTACAGGGAGTGAATAAAGACCCCCACGGGGATCTAGAAACAGAACCTACAGGTGGATGCCGGGGAGGTGGTGGGATGAGACTATTCATGGTAGCAGCATACGTAGCAAGCAAAGGCAGCAGATCCAGCAGATCTCAGCAACAGAGCAGCAGCAGCGTCGGCACGTCAGCCCAGCAGAAGAGCCCAACTAGAATGAACAGGTAGGCAGAGCAATACTTATAACCCACCGATCAGGAGAAAAATGCATGTGACTAGTCACCTGATCGGTTGGCCCAATCCCTGAGTTGCCTGGCCTGAACTAGCTCCGTAGACTGCGCCTCATTTCTTACCCAGAGGTCCACTCGGCTACATTTCATGTTGTGCCTCTAAGGTGCATTGAACTGTCAGAATGACCAGAAACCCAGATACCCATGGAAACACCAGTTTAAAAAGAGGAACAGTGCACTTCTTCAGAGAGGGCCACCTGTCTATTGGTTTGGGCCTGGCTCACATTTAAGCTAGTACTTAAGACCTATAGGCTGCCTCCCATAGAAATACCACCTTGTCCCATGCATCAAACATAGGCGTTTCATGAGTAGTGGGGCATATTAAGTCAATATTCCATCAGAATCTTTCACTTGGTGATACAAGCACCAAAATTGGCACAAATGATGTCCAGGATGTACTATCTAAGAAAAGTACGAGATCCAGCTGACAATCCAAGATGGCCGCCAGTTTTCAAGATGGCCGCCTCATCAAATGCAAAATAAATGTTTTTTGAAGTAAAACTTGAATGAACACAAATGTATTAATGATCCAAACATCAAAATGAATGTATTCTGACTGGAAGAACTCAATAGTGTCAATTGAATTCCAATATGGCCGCCAGTTTTCAAGATGGCGGTTATTACGTGACTCAAAATGAGCATTTTCGGAAGCTGTCTGATCACAGATATTGCATTAAGTTGAAGGGAAACATCCATGATCATTCATTGAAATGCTGTGGTCAAGCTCTATTGGTTTGTCATTTTTTATAAGAGTGATGTCAAAGCACAACCCGGGCACACTGGTGACATCACTGCTGTGAGACTCAGCATGGGGTTCAGTGTCGGCTTGTAGTGTACTAGCTGTAGGTGTAGTTTACTAACTGTTGTAGTGGTGTACTCATTGTAGTTTGTACTGTAGTATACGTTAATGTCCCAAATGCTAATAAGCCCCTGTATATATCTCAACTACAAGTTTAGTTTGTTGTAGTATTGTAGTTAGATTGCCGCACCTGAATTGACAGGATGTGCCAGCGCGGGAGACAAACAAACTCATCAGCCTTGAAGGCTTAAGTCCTTGCAACCACGAAGAAGCTGACTCCAGCATCTTCACACATGCTCTCCATGCAGCCAAGCAACAAATGAAGTCTGTGTTGATTGAGGCATGCAACACAGATATTCTTGTTGTTGCAGTCAGTGCAGGCTTAGAAATTATGTGGGTATAATTTGGCCAGGGTCAGTCCATTAGGTGATTGCCAATTCATGATATGGTAGTAATTGTTGGCCCAGAGAAATCCAGTGGCATGCTGTCCTTCCACGCCAGTGGAAAGACAGTTGTGTCAGCTTTTCATGGTAAAGGCAAGAAAACTGCATGTCAGGCAACAGTGTGCAAAATGCAAACTGAAAGCCCTGCCAACTGTGGCTGGCAAAAAGATGGAGAGGTCTGGACAATCCCTCCACCTATTGTTCAGACTTGTGAGCAGTTGACAAAATGTGTCTAAAAGACTGAATCCCGAGGACGATGCAAATGCTACCACTTCATGCTTAAGTGTACACAGTTGTGTGTCTGCAAATGTGAGGACTAAAAGAAGAACCAAACTGTTACGGTTTGGTTCCATATGACCAAAGTGCAGTCCAGTCCAGTCCAGTCCAGCATAATACAGTACAGTTCAGTACAGTACTACAGTCCAATACAGTACAGTCCAGTATAATACAGTCCAGTCCAGTCCAGTAAAGCACAGTACAGTGCCGTACAGTGCAGTACAGTATAATACAGTGCCGTACAGTGCCTACAGTGCCGTACAGCACAGCACAGCACAGCACACAAAATAGGATTATTCAATCAAAATATAGTTCAAACACCATTTAAAACCACTTCGAATGGCGGCCATCTTGAAAAATGGCGGCCATATTGTTTTTTCAAGTGGATCTCGTACTTTTCTGAGAGAGTAGGTTCTGAAGCACTTGTGTGCCAAATTTGGTGCTTGTATCACCAAGTGAAAGATCATTTCAGCAATCTGCTCCACTAGAGGCCTTGTTTTAAAAGCCGTGGATTGAAAGCACAGCTGTGTTTTGAGAATGACAATCTGTTTTTCATTGTTTCCATTAAAGAAAAGGTTGCATACTGTGCATTCTTCAAGTGAATAACACCAATATTGATAGTATATGGTTTGACAGAATCACACAATTATTCAAACAGAAAAAGAAAAAAAAGTGAATGTCCAAATATGACAAAACCATTAGGTCCTTAAAGCCAAGGTTTGAAAATGTAATCACAAACGTCTCTTACTGTAGGTATGCTCTTTATTACATATATTGTATGTCAAAAATGTGAATTTACTTTCAATGGCTCTGTAATTTCTATTTTTGATACAATACAAATTTATATGTATTTGTTTATAGTAAGTGATAAGAAGACCAAAGATGGCTTCATGCTCCATGTAATTTTATTGTATTGTAGCTGTGTATGTTGTATTCACTGATAACCTTGGCATCAGTCTAATGTCTTCATCTATCACAGAAGTTTTTTAGTTAAATATTTACTTTGGATTCTATATATGGTAAGATAATTAGCACCACAATTGTCAATGGTTAATCCACATACTCGAATCTATAATAAATTACAGAATAGTTATTGTAGGTCAGGGGGCCTACGGATAATTCCTTTTCTACTCCAGGTTCAAAAAACAAAAAAGCCATATCCGTTTTTCATTCTAAAGCAAACAAACAAAAAAGGTCTCTTTTTCCATGTTTACTCTACAAACCCAGAAACACTAAAACGACACCAAAGCGGTCCCCTTTTTCGTTTTGCCTCATTCCTTTTGCCATTCTTTGAGGTGCAACTGAAGAAGGAATAAGGTGTTGCTTTTCGCTTTTTTCATGTTGAGAACTTGGATCAAAAACGGAAGTGGCGTCATTTCACCGTTCTGCCTTACAGAATTAATAAACGCTAAATCAAGTCAAAACTGCCCGCTTTTTCATTTTTGTCTTTTGCATTCTATCATTATGTATTTTTGGACTAAAGAAGTAAAATTGGCGTCATAGTGTTTTCCTTTTCAGTTTCACAATACGAAAAACCCAAATGGATTATTTTATTTTGATTTATTATTTATTTCCTTCTCAGTAAAAACAGAGTAAATTTGCGTCATAGTGTTTTCCTTTTCAGTTTCACAATACGAAAAGCCCAAATGGATTATTTTATTTGTATTTATTATTTATTTCCTTCTCGGTAAAAAAAAAAGAAAGACAGACGTCACCGGAGAGGCGGGGCGGAGGCGGGCATGAGGGTATGGAGTGGGGTGAGGTTTGGGGTTTATGGAGGTGGAGGATTTGGGAGGTCGGGGGGGCTTCACGTCGGAGGGGGGGGGGGGCACAGCTTACCGCATTTTCTTTCTTTATTATTATTTTTCTCACTTTCCCCAATAATTGTGTTAAATTGAGCATAACGTTTCATGTCTTTAAACAGTAGGTGATTAGCGTAGGTTAGGCAGTCAGAGCTGACAAGTGGGAAAACAGCTCGTTTACAGTTTATTATACCACCCAATAGCTTACATTTTGATTCATTCTCTGTGGCTGCGGTTACATGGACATCATGTATTCATTCAGAATGAACTCATTCTGAATAGAGGAGTCTGTTTCACAGTTCCACTCACCTGTTTACATGGGACCTGAATAAAAGTATTCCTCGGTTACATGACTCAAAGCATTCATTCGCAATATAACTTTTGACATGCGCAAAGTGGTTGTCGCCTACGCCCGGGCATGGACCAGGGGCCGCCCGGCTCCACTACCTGGGGCAGAGCTTCCCCTGGTGGGCATGGGAGGAGGCAATCCTCGCAACCGGATCGCCCCCCAAACACGGTGAAATAGCACGGATTGACGAACGGCAATTCCGTGCATAGATGACTAGGAACTCTGAAACTCCGTGCATAGGAGAATACTCCCCCCCCCCCCCCATTAACTTCAATACGAGGTGGAGGCAGTCACGTGACTTTCTCTATACGCTCTCCCCATCATCACGGTGAAATAGGATTAATTCAGACCAGTTTATTTTTTTTGTATTGGTACTAGCTCTGGTTCAGAGCGTTAGTGAGTTCCCTCTAACGCTCTGGAAGACCCCTCGCTCTGCGCATGTACAAGGAATTCCACTGCCCTGCCAGCGTTCAAGTGTAGTGAAAATAAACTAAACCATTTCGCTACTCACCGAAGCAAAGGCTGTTTTGTGTTGTTGAAAGTCTATTCTCCAACCCCGCACGCCTAAACGCACCCCACCTACTCTGTAAAATACACTTTTTGGGCAAAAAATAAAATATGTCAGCGAGACGGACATTATTTGTATTTACTCCACAGTGCCCTCTACATTTTGGTTAATGGTAAGTTCAAATCCCCCAGATCTGTAGAGGGCACTGTGGAGTAAATACAAATAATGTCCGTCTCGCTGACATATTTTATTTTCTGCCCAAAAAGTGTATTTTACAGAGTAGGTGGGGTGCGTTTAGGCGTGCGGGGTTGGAGAATAGACATTCAACAACACAAAACAGCCTTTGCTTCGGTGAGTAGCGAAATGGTTTAGTTTATTTTCACTACACTTGAACGCTGGCAGGGCAGTGGAATTCCTTGTACATGCGCAGAGCGAGGGGCCTTCCACAGCGTTAGAGGGAACTCACTAACGCTCTGAACCAGAGCTATATTGGTACCAGACACGGTAAAACTAGCCTACATACTTGTCACATTTCTCATGTAGGTACGATGACGTCATCGCGCATTCGCACATGGTCATTATGATAATACATAATAATACATAAACACCGGACCGCTCATGGTCATTATAATAATAAATGGAGAGAGAGCAACACGTACAGTCTATGAAACAAGGCACGCTCATTTATGGCAAAAGTATTGGCATCAAAATATACTTAAAGTAGAAAGTAGGCCTATTAGGCTACTCATTATGCCGAATGTCACGTTTTTCTTGTGTTAGGCCTATTATGAAAATGCTTTGAAACATGCTGTAACTCATTCACTGTGACGAGAACCCTCTTTCTGCGCAGAGTAGGCCTAGTCTAATAGCGCACGGTGCACACACGGGTTGAATGCAGGGTCTGTCGTCCTTGCAGGGATTCTTTTTAAAAACGGAGGGTGAGACCTCCGTTGGGGCCGTCAGCATCGCAGTTGGGTCCATCCACCCTGCGCCATAGGTGTTCCTCGGCACTAGTGATGCGCGGGCTGACCCGTAGCCCGCGGGTTGGACCGCGGGGCGAGCGGGAGAGTCAAGATTTCAGAGGCACGGGATAGTGCGGGCTGCGCAAACACGCAAAAAAAAAGAAAGAAAAGAAAAGCATTTGGTACCTTCTCTCTCTCCCAGTCCCATTGTTATCTCACTCTCCTCTCTCCTACTCTCCAGTTCTTTCCTCCTGGCTGGAATCATGGGCTTATGTTAAATGTGTTACTTATTTTAACAATGATGCGCAACTGCCTCTAATGTAGCCTAATGATATCCCCGCTGCAACTTTATTTTATATTGGAATGAATGTCCCTTGTAGTGCTGTTGTAGTAGGATTGGACACACTCACTGTATCTATCTAGTTGTCATTTAATGTTCTCTCATGTAGCCTATGCATATCAAAGGGCAGGAAAAAAATATGAATTGTCTATCCTGAGCTAAACCGAACCTGTATGGTGTTGAATGGTTCCGTTCGCTCCGTTTCTCTCTCTCTCGTTCTCGCTCTCTCATTGATATAATTGCCCGGTATACGAAATTTAGCCTAGGATATTTATTTGGTTATTTTATTGTTTTGAGGTCTACTCTCCTGAGTCTCCTCCATCAGCTATCATTGAGTATAGAAAGATAATTGACACCAGCCAGCTGACTGTGCTTAATGGTTGATATTATAAGAGTGGATGACGGTGAGAAAAAAGTAAAAATCATCACGGAACGACAAGCAGGAGAGGGGACAATCCGTTGTCATTTTATTGTAGATTTAAAAGCAGCCTATTAGACTATATTGACTGTGTGTCTTGGATTTTACATGCAATGCTCCTGAGAGGATTATGGCGTGAGTAACAACGGACTTTAACATTAGTCCGTTGTTATAACCGTTGTTATTACCGTTGTTATGTCATAACACGCCCTCCCTCGCTCCATTACGCATGGTGCACTGTGCGCGCCCTTTCCCTCTCCATTGCATTTTATGAATCCATTACAATCAATATTGCAGCGGTTGCAATAATATAACATTCCAAATAATTAGTAACATGTAGGCTACATAGCCATGTCTGTCAAATAATCTTGTATTTCAAGGCAATACAAAGCTACAGGCCTATGCCTATAGGCCTATACGAATGTCGGGTCCGGTGTATGTTATGATGTCTCCTCTTGCCTCAGTTCCCCGACCCCATGTCATTTCTCAAGCGATTGCTCTAATTCAAATTTGTATTTATTCTGTGAACTCTCTAGTTAATGTTCCTGTATTAGGCTACCCTAGAGTCCAAACGGGACGCCTCCCCAAGTAACGCTCCCTTATGCATTGTACAATATTCAGCCCTTGGTAAGGAGTTTGAAAGCACAATAAACGAACATTGGTATCCTATAGCGACCCAAAATTGGCCACTACTTTCAAGGACATGCCCAGAGTTGTCTACAAACATCCTCCTAATATAAGACAAACAGTTGTCAAATCAGATCTCATCCCTAAAATGCCAATGCGCATAATGTAATTGAACCGAAAAGCCACACTTTTACGCACCACTAACGGGGAAACGTTTTGATATCAAGGGCACTATAACATGCACAACCAAAAATGCTAAAATACCCATGCCTTCTATTATATGCTATCAATCAAAAATCATGGCTGGGGCGCACTGACGTGCCATGGACACATGTCTTTCTAAACTTTTGCGACAAATAGAGAACATTGTGGTTCTCTCTGGCAGCATTAGATAATTACAGGCCATATTAATTATATAATTTACGTTTATCACTCACACACTTCTGAGACCCAACCGGAGTGGCCATAATGTTGATTATCTTTTCTTTATTTAATTTATTTCTTTATTTTTGTCGTCGTAATGTTTTGGCGTGGCAACTTCTGTTATTACAATAACTGGGCAAAATAAATTACCATTATTTTTTTATATGTTGAAAATGTGTCTACTTTTCATGTGTTTAATGTTAAAAAAAAGAGTCTCCTTTATAAATTGTAATGGTTACTTTTCATGTGCGTTATACGGTGTTGAACGCCTAATGCGAGGCCAGTGTTGCTGCTCATATGCCCAGAGTTTAACTAAGCCTTAATCTCAACTAGATTCACCATAAAGGTTTAATTAATCAAAAGACCAAACGTAGGGAATAGTTGTAGCCTAACTGAGGAAATCTATGGTGAAATGTTGGCACTAATTTATGGAACAGTGGCCAACCATATCAAACGCGAGAAATTAACGCATTCCAACGTGTCATTGTAAATTGGCTGTGTCCGATTCTGTCGGAAGTTCCCAATGGCTGGTAGTGACGGGGCGCATCCGGTGAAAGCCGGAATTACACTCAATGTAAACAGAAAGTAAACGAGGGGGAAATGGCGTTTGGCCACAGACGGGATTAAAACACTTCTTTATTGAAAAACGTGGACTAATACATTGCACAAATACTTCGGACACCTAGTTAACATTTGGGGCAAGTACCTTATATTTTGCATTTGTGAGAGAGCGCCGTTCACAAACGCTAGAATGAACGCGTTTTACAATAACGTCTTAAATATTAAAAAATGCAATACAGAAGCGATATCATTTCGTTTTTTTGGCGTTTGGGGTTTCCTTTTTTTTAAAGATACATTTTTGGCCCTTTATTGATAGGATAGTAGTTTGACATAAAATGGGGAGAGATTGGTAGTGACATGCAGCAAAGGGCGTCGGGGTCGGGACTCGAATCCACAACATGCTGGAGCTTTGGAGCGTGTCCGGACCGCTACACCAGGGCCTGGCGTTGGGGGTTACTAGTTGTGTGTTTACGGAATTGTAATCCGTGTTATTTCACCGTGATGATGGGGAGATCGTAGAGAGAAACGTGACTGCCTCCGCCTCGTATTGAAGTTAATGGGGGGGGACCACTTTGCACATGTCAAACGTTATATTGCGAATGAATGCTTTGGGTCATGTAATCGAGGAATACTTTTATTCAGGTCCCATGTAAACAGGTGAGTGGAACTATGGAACAGCTTCCTCTATTCAGAATGAGTTCATTCATTCTGAATGAATACATGATGTCCAGCCACAGAGAATAAATCAAAATGTAAACTATTGGGTGGTATAAGAAGCTGTAAACGAGCTGTTTTCCCCCTTTCCATTTGTGAATAGTAATTATGGACTGACCATGTAGCAGAGCCAGACAGAGCCTACCTCATTATAATTATAATCATTCAATAATTTGAAGGATTTTACTTTTATTCTCATTATTATTACCCCCCCCCCCCCTTCTGCCAGACGAAGGCTACAATCAGTACAATGTCACATTAAGCATAATTCATCAGGATCGCTTTGCAGATCCACAAGCTCACACACTGCAGCGCAGATATGTTCGGGGCGCAACACCGACACTTGTCAGCTCTGACTGCCTAACCACTACGCTAATCACCTACTGTTTAAAGTCATGAAACTTTATGCTCAATTTAACACAATTATTGGGGAAAGTGAGAAAAAAAAAGAATAAAAAAAGAAAATGCATGTAAGCTGTGCCCCCCCCGCTCCGACGTGAAGCCCCCACCCCCTCCCAAATCCTCCACCTCCATAAACTGTGTCCATAAACCCCAAACCTCACCCCGCCCACTCCATACCCTCATGCCCGCCTCCGCCCCACCTCTCCCGTGACGTTGTGAACTGTCTCTTTTTTACTGAGAAGGAAATAAATAATAAATAAAAATAAAATAATCCATTTGGGCTTTTCGTATTGTGAAACTGAAAAGGAAAACACTATGACGCCAATTTACTCTCTTTTTACTGAGAAGGAAATAAATAATAAATCAAAATAAAATAATCCATTTGGGTTTTTCGAATTGTGAAACTGAAAAGGAAAACACTATGACGCCAATTGACTTCTTTAGTCCCAAAATAGCCTACATAATGATAGAATGCAAAAGACAAAAATGAAAAAGCGGGCAGTTTTGACTTGATTTAGCGTTTATTAATTCTGTAAGGCAGAACGGTGAAATGACGCCACTTCCGTTTTGGATCCGAGTTCTCAACATGAAAAAAGCGAAAAGCAACACCTTATTCCTTCTTCAGTTGCACCTCAAAGAATGACAAAAAGAATGGGCAAAAACAAAAAAAGGGACCGCTTTGGTGTCGTTTTAGTGTTTCTGGGTTTGTAGTGTAAACATGGAAAAAGAGGCCTTTTTTGTTTGTTTGCTTTAGAATGAAAAACGGATATGGCTTTTTTGTTTTTTGAACTTGGCGTAGAAAAGGAATTATCCATAGGCCCCCTGACCATTGTAGTTATGGTGCTTGTCTCATTTTGCTGAAATGGTTTCTTTTGTGGGGGGCGGGGGTAATTTATCCATTTACCTCCGAGTGTACAAATGTAAGGTACACTGAGTTAAATGAACCCTGATTTTAGTGTGTGAACCTAAAATGACTTTCCACCAGGCTAGTTATTCAGATTCCACATTTTATTTATCTTAGCCCTAGACCACAGTTAACCAGTTTTGTAAACACACTGCAGGAAAGTAGCGAAATGTTCGCAAAGTGCAACAATTATGAAAGCAGTGACCGATTGTTAAAATAAAAATAAAAATAAAAATAATATAAAATGCATGAATGGAACAAGTCTTAAGCAACACCAACAAATACCACATTAAAAATGTAAACAACCCACACCCAAAGATATTGGACTTCTATTGCAGCACATCATACAGTACTAGTAATATATATGCATATTCTCGACATGTTTTGTAAACATCTGTACATAGAATGTGGTTTAATCCCTAGTTTACATTTCACATAGAGATGGGTGACAAATTAAGTGTATTAGTAAGGTGTTGGGTCGCCATGAGTCACCAGAATAGCTTCAACGTGCCTTGGTATGATTGTACAAGTCTCTGGAACTTTACTGGAGGGATGGAACAACATTCAAATAAAACATTCCCAGTGCTGTCTAGCATCAGTATAACAGTAAATCTCCTTCATTTACCTTCATTTTACAAGTCTCTGGAACTTTACTGGAGGGATGGAACAACATTCAAATAAAACATTCCCTCATTTTATGTTTTGGACAGTGCTGTCTAGCATCAGTATAACAGTAAATCTCCTTCATTTACCTTCATTTTACAAGTCTCTGGAACTTTACTGGAGGGATGGAACAACATTCAAATAAAACATTCCCTCATTTTATGTTTTGGACAGTGCTGTCTAGCATCAGTATAACAGTAAATCTCCCATGTGTTCAATTGGGCTGAGATATTTTGATTGCAAAGGCAATGGCTAAGTATTCAGTACCCACTCGTGCCCTGTGAATGAGAGCATTGCCATACTGTAAGAGACCACTCCCATCAGTATAGAAATGTTTATCTTAGGAAAAAGGTGATCACTCAATAACTTTGTATTGATTTGTATTAACCCTTGTATTGATTTGTATTAACCCTTTATTTTAAGGGGACAAGTGGACCCCCCCACATACACACATTAAACAGTACTACCGACCCCCTCACTGTAGGCCTGTAAGTGATCTTGGTGTACACCACTCATGCACTTGCCTACCTATGGAGAATATGGTTACGGATGACTCATTTGACCATATCACATTTTTCCACATCTCTGTAGACCAGTGCCTACTGCCTATGTTTTTTGCACAACTGAACTCTAAAATGTGCAATTGTTTGCAAAGAGTGGTTTATGGTTTAAACTTACTATAAACATCCCAGTATAGTAGTTGTGGACAGACAGTTCTTACCAACAGTCTAATCACGGCCTGCATTGACATTCTTAGTCTCCTAAAGAAGAGGTGCTCTTCTTTTTTTCTGTACATATCGCATTAATGCATAAGCATCTTACTTTAATCGTTGAATGTGCCCTTTCGACCAAAACTTCCAACCCTATTTACTGATTGTCTTTCTCATAGATCGAAATATCAATTTGTTTTTTGTTCCTAATGAAGCTATAGTCAGTTGAGTAGTCTTTGTGACCGTGCCCCAATAACAAACCCTCTTTTATATTCACTAGATATTTAGGCTCATGTCATCTTGATCCAAAACAGAGGTAAACTAGGCCTGCTCCTCAGAAGGGGCTTCCTGTTCCCCGCATAGCCTCATGAGCACCCCTCAGCGTTTCTCGCGTCACACACTTCCAGTAGCCAGAGAAGCCAGCCTGGGGCTTTACCTGCAGGTATGACATAATTCAAATGTTGTATTACATACTGTACATGCTGCAATCAAGTCTGGAAAAGAAAATAACCTAGAGTCGTTTCTGCAAGCCCAGTTTATTGACAGTTCTACGGGTATTAAATAATCACTAGACGGCAGACTATGTGCAGGATCGCCAAAATGGGCTGACACATTAGCCTACAATATTCCTTTTTCTACAACTGCTGTGAAAGGGAAGACGACTCTATCATAACAATTGTTTATTCATTCTTGCCTACACAGCATTTAGATACAGACTACACCTACAATTCTAACAAAATTATATTAGAATATTGTATTACAGTTTATACAAGTTCAACTTGTTTACCTTGAGACCCCGTAGTACCCTGTCTTCCATCACATTCATGAACTCCGTGTGACTCAAGCAATTGTCTCCATCCATATCAAAGATCTTAAATACAGTGTCCAACACATTGTCTGACAGGTCATGCCCTGTTGCAATCTTCACAGCTCGCTTAAACTGGACTGTGTAAAACAGAAGGAAATGCATGTGATGAGGCAAATACCTATACATTTTCCATGAATTCACGTTAAGATGCAAATGGTGGGAGAAGCCATACACACATGTCAATACATGGTTTTGAATTGGTGTCGTGCACTAGCAATAGCCGATCTATAAGCTCACAACGCGCCAGCGCAAAGCGTTGTGCTTTAGATTAGTTGTAGATTGATTATATTTTATAAATAATGCCTTACCCATTCCAATGGGAATATTGGCCTGACTGAACATTCTCATTGAGAAGGCAAAATCCTCCAGATTGTTGGTGAAGAGGCAGAATGCTTTGAACTCAGCATATGTGATGCTCTGGAAGAGAAAATGTGTGACATCACTTTCGGGTAATGTGTGAACTTGATCAAATTCACATGGCGACCATTGTATTCTTCTTACATCATACTCAGGGCTGGTAAACCCCACACTGATAGGATGAGGTCCCCCCTACCGACAATGATATAAGAGCAGAATGGCTGCCACATGATGAATAATATGGTCAATAGATCAGACTTTAGGGTCAAACTAAATCTGTTCCTTCTATCCATTTTTTTTAACTGTACAGCAGCTCCTTGGGGGGGCGCCAAATATCACAGGGGGGGGGGGGGGGGGCATGAGGCCATGTCTGTTTGGAGGTAGTCAAACATTTTAAACATGTTGAACACAATTATAACTTGCTTTTATCCACTTTCAATCTGGCATCCCTATTTTGGCCATGTCATTACATTGTCAAAAATAGTCAACAACAGCATCCACTGTGCGTGTGTGGATGCGTGCAGGCATGCACACACGTGTGGAGGATCTCAGCTTGTGTCTAACATAAGAAGAAGGGGGGCTCCAAGGAAAACAGATTGGGAACCACTGCTGTACAGTGATGTTTGTCCTTGTACCTGACCAGCAGGGATCTTCTTCCTCATGTTCTCCCAGTAGGCCTCATTATCTTCCTTATTGGTGTAGTACAGTAGCCACTCGGCAAAGTCCTCCCTTCGCATGGTATCCATACACTTAGAGAACCGGAGGAACTCCATCTGATGTACTTCAGACTGCAGGTCCACCATGAACCTAAAGGAGAAGAGAAATGGTGATAGACATACTATACTGGTGATGCTACCGTATAGCAGTGATTCTCAACCTTTTGAATTTCAAGGACCCCCAGTTTGATATACGTGCACATTAGGCCACGGACCCCCATTTGAAATATTATTTATTATCTCTGGGACCCCAATCTACACTGTAATATCTTCAGGGTTCATTTAACTCGTACAGTGTATAAAGTACATTCCCACTCACACACACATACATGCGCACACACACGTGCACACAGAGGTTTTTTCAATTTATAGCCTTTTACCTGCGGAATTCCTTATACTGCAACTTTTTTTCCCCATTCCTCCCAAAAAAGAAGGCTTGTAGTGTAGTGTACACGCCATCCCCCTCATCAGCAGGTTTCTACAATAGGAGAGATTGAACATTGCAATGTTTCTTGCACCAGTTATTCTAAATATCATCATTCGTCATAATTTTTCACGATGTTAACGTGCCGGCTATAGTGCCCATTAAAACCAGGAAACCGGTGTCATTTTAGATTTTTGCGTTGGCTATTCAAAATTAGCAGATATACAAGCTCACAGCGCATCACTTCGTGCCGTGCTGCAAACTTGTACATTTGCTATTTTTTTACATTTTTGAAAAATCTTGAAAGTGTGAGAACTACTAATTTAGAGGGCATTTGTAGAATCGGCCTCAGGTCTTGATGGGTTAATTATGTTCCATGCGTTATTAATTATATTCATATGCTGATAAAATGTCACCATGTTTACGTACATCTGTGGAGTCGTCCTTTGGAACTTTGTCCTTTCCTTTTCCAAAGATTTTCTTGAGCTTCAGTTTAAAAAAAGAAAAGAAACAACTTCTATTCAACGAGAGAAATCATGCAATATTTTCTTAACAATATTACAGTTCACTTTATTAACAAATGCTTACCTTGCATACCACTTACTGAACCACTGTATTACAGCCAATGTTAACAGGAATGGAAAATCATTTCGAATGTATGGTATATTGATTTAAACTAAAAACACTCAACTAAAACTAGAATACGTAGTAATGCATGCAGCGGGAATCTTTATTCACAAGATGCATTTAACCACATAAACCCAGGTGTCCACATTTTGGGCAAAGATTCTAAATCATTTTTTATTTAATTTTTTCAAAAATAGTAGATGTACAAGTTCACAACGCATCACATCGCAACACATTGTGAGCTTGTAGATAAGCTAATTTTGTTTGTGTCATACGACAAAGCGTATAGGGCTTAAGTGGTTAAGCTTGCGAACCAAGCCAGATCAAAACAATGTGGTCCATATGGTAGCATGCAGTCTATTTAAAAGTAGCCAAGAATAATCAAGGCAAAACCCACACAGACATAGTCGTCACGCCAGATGGTCAGTCCTGGTGAAATGTATGCACAAGATATGGATCCACAGTATTGGCGTTGTGCGAGTGTTTAAAAAAACAAAAAAACAATGCACAACATCCAATATAGTTCACATGATTTGCCATCTAATTGAGGCAGGAAAGATGCAAAGACATGGGAAATAATAAAACAGATATGGGCAACCAGCAGTAGTTTCCCTCACCTTCTAGGTGGCGTTGGCACCATCTGTCCATATACTTACAATTATGGCAGCATCAGTACTTGAGGCAGCATTAAAGGTAGTCATATTTTACAATTTAAATGTGCATACAGATACTCAAAGAAGTTTTGATTGTATTTACAATAATATTCAGCAATAAACTGAGCAATTTATTCTATTGTTCTCATGTCAGTTAAAAGGTTAGGTACTGAAATATATAAATTAAACTCAGTCAATACAATCGTATTATCGCACCATATAATTATGCCAAAATGTACAGTAAGTCACATCTGAGCCCCAAATAAAAATGCTTACCGTCAGAAACTCCTTTCTGTCCACCTGCTCATTGCCATCAATATCAAGCATTTTGAAAGCTATATGAAATCCAGTGCTTGGCTCTGAAAGAGCAATGCATTATCTGTTATAAGGTTTCTGCTGTAGAGAGTTTCACAACAGTACACAATATGCTGGTCCAAAGAGAGTAGCAGTCCCACGGCAGAAAGCAAAGCCATGTTGAAGAATGAAAGTACAACAAAATGCAATGTCTCGTATATTTCTACCAAAAGAAAGAGATGCTACTAGTACTGCACCCTTGAGTCACACCATGCTTTTAACTCACTGAGTGCCATTAACGTGTTTCACGTGTTTTTAGCGCTATGGCGCTGGGTGCCATTAACGTGTTTGACGTGTTTTTGAAGAATTAGCATAAAAATGTTTTTTTTTTGTTTTTTTGAAAAACATGTTCAGAACCCAAGATATCATCATCTGAAGGTGTGCAGCTCCCTCCACTCCTTGTTTAACTTAGAACTGAAAAAGGCTGTATCTCGCTTCCTAAGCACTTTTTGTTTTCTGTGAAAAAAACTCTGGCACTTTTCAGAATCAATTCTGAAATAATTCTGGCAATCCTGGCACTCAATGAGTTAACAGACTAAACTCAAATAAAGTTGACATTCCACAACTCCAACAAAAAGGTACAGTATGTTTTATAACCACTAGACAGGTAAGTATTATTTAACCACATGAACCCTAGCGTCCCTATTCTGGGGGTGAACATTCTGCCAATATAGCTATTTTCAGCTAAGACATTTGGTATAGAGGGGGGAAAGGACGGGGCCTAGAATAGACCCCTGCGGGACTCCAGTCAATGAAGTATATAGGGTTTAAGTGGTTAAATGTAGCTTCCAAGGTAAACTGCATCGTAGCACATGCAATGTTCAAAAACGTACTGGTCAGAATAGTCAGCAGGAACAGGTACTCCGTATAGGATATCAAACCTGCAAGAGACAATACATTATGCGGTACATCTTAATATTAGGGCTGCACAACCTAGTGTTTCAGCATTGACATCGCAATGTACATGCAATGTATGTGCTACTGTATGGATGCAATGTAGCCATTATTATTGTACTGACAAACAAAAACTAGCAAGGTTTTTTCGTGACTAATCTGGAAGAAGAATGCTACAGTCCATCTGATAATTAGTAGAACGATTTATTGATTTCTTGGTAACTGCTTGTCTTGCATGCACATTGTGCATTCATCGAGGTGTACTGAACAACAAACAAAAGCCTTATTTTATGATTTCTAGAGTAATTCCACATAACTTAAATGGAGCAAATTGAAGTTTAGATATGGTGCATAACAGCATACATGTGGTGCATAACAGCATATGTGGTGCATATACAATATACATGAAAAACTAATAGTTCAACTCTCTTAAATAAATATATTACATACTTGACTGGCGACTGCAGTTTACTTTTTTTTCATTGGTATTTTTATGCTGTTGTAGGGATTGCTCTTACCAGTGTCTCCAATGTTTCTGAACAGATGATGACCAGCTTGAGCTCGTGAGGCAACATTCAACATTTCCTTAACATCCTGCACATATATACCCACAAGAAAGAGGCACATTTAATTTGAAGACTGCTGCTCTTGTGCAGTTTAAATTCAATGTTTCACACTCTGGCAATGTAAATACGCACCTTTTCAGTTAAAACTTTCTTCAGCAGCTTTCCTACAGTAAATGAGGGAATGGCAAAAAATATAATTAGACACAAGATTATCACCTGATCTGGTCTAGAAAAACATATTTTTCTGTCTAGTAATGTTTTTTCTGTGTCCCCTTTATTATCTGGGAGCACCCTTGCACTTCCTGCTGTCATTATAGAAATGAATCAATTTAGGAAATATCCCACAATGCCACTAATGTAACAACTTAAACCCTGTATCCTTTATTGGCCCAAGTCCGCCAGAGGCTTATACTAGGCCAATTATTTTTTTCCCTCTACACCAAATATCTTTGCAGAAAATAGGCCCTCTACAAGCTCACAACGTGTTGCAATGTTACGTGATGCGTAGTGAGCTTGTACAGTAGACCTGCCATTTTTGCCAAATGTGGATGCTATGGTTCATGTTATTAAAACTGCATCAGCCACATTCCTGAAAGGGAGTGGTTACACTTGGAAGTTGGCTGTACTTTAGATGATTAGGTGTTTTCACAGATTGAAGCAATGTGGTATGGTGGGGAAGATGGGCTTACATCTGCAGCCCACATTTGATCTGTTGGTAGCAGCACAGTTGACAGGTTGCCTCAGTCTCAAGAAAAAGAGCTGGATATAGTTGGATGAGACGGAGACTATGGGGAGGGTATGACTGGTATAATGGTTAATTTGTACTTTGTCATATACTGAAAATCTTCTGTTTTCAGCAAGCGGCGCGGTTGTTTGAAGAAGTATAAACCGACTATCAGAACATAAACATGTTGTTTCTTACGGCCAACAACCTCCAGCATCACTGAGAAGAGGAAGTCCTGTGGTGTCATGTATGGCTCCTTTTCATATGTCATCGATGCAAACTGGTTGAAACGAATCCTTCTAGCAGATAGCTGCTGGGGCACTTCAGCATCCTGAAAGAACACAGGCACGTCAGGCTGGCACAACACAAAGCATGGAATACAAGATGAGTGGACATCAAAACATTGTGGGCACTTGGTAAATCTCTGCACCAAAAAAGACTGGGCGGGCATTGAACACGAAATTCCAAATATTATATGGGGGAAGTGGCCAAGACTGTCAGAGATATGCAAAATGTCAGGATCAATAAAATAAATCTCTGACAGTCTTGGATGACTTTGTAATTTTATGTGTTAAAATTCAGGTCTGAGTCCATGACTACACTACACCAAAAACAAAATCCACCTGACCTGTCTTCTCCCCAAATTCTTAGGTGTCCATTCTTCTGGTCACCAAAGCATGGCCTCAACATTTACAATAAAGTCAAACCAATAACTGACATTCATGATCTGAAAATGACTTAGAAGGCTGAATCAGCAAAAAAGGACAGAATGTGCCAAAAAGGCACAAAAATCCAGGTCCAGGCACTCAGGTGGATTTGAAATTAAAAAGCCTTTATTGGGCAATGGGCTTACAGAACATTAAAAAACACCAACGTGTTTCGGCAAACGCCTTCTTCAGGGTGTTGCGACTTAGAAGGCTGCTTTAGCTAATCTAATAAATAATGAGAAACCTTCTAAAAAAATAATAATCTCATAATGAGTTTAGTTTCTATTTTCTTTTATCTATGTATTTTTGTTAATTATTTCGGTTTCTCATCATAATGATCTTGTAATCACATTTATCAGACACAGATTAGCCCTGAAACATGACTGTCATACCATGACAGTCATGGTGCCATGTAGTCAGGGCTGTTAGCAAAAAAATGTGGACAGGGCTTACAAAAGCGCCAATTTTTTTCTACATGCTCTCCATCACCATAAGTTTCATTTTGGACGGGGAGCCACATCATCAAGATGGCGGAATGCGGCCATCTTGGATTTCAAAGATGGCCACCATGTAATAGCTATAAGTGCCAATATCTCGGCTTCCAAGCCATTTAGAAGGTTAATCTTGATGTCAAGGAATGCATTTAAGCTATTGAGAATACCACTTTGTGGAGTTTGCATGTTCTCCCCGTGTCTCCTAGGGTAGGTACCCTCACAAAAACATGCAGTAATCCTGGTCACTATAACGCCTCCCCCATGACAGCCTGATGGAGGGGAAAGGAACTGGTTGGAATAACATGTTCCTTCCACGCGCTACGTCCTACCGGGGAAACTCCCTCCTGTCAGGTGACAAGAAGGCAAGAAGGTCGGTTGCCTCTCATGCATTGAAGGAGGCATGAGCTCGGCTCTGGGCTCCCTAGGAGCGGCGGGGGGAGTGTAGCGCCCAGGATCACTTAGATAATTGGCACCGGGTGAAAAAAGGGTTACAAAATCATGGGATAAAAAAATATATATTAAAAAAACAAAAAAAGAGAATACCACTTGATTTTTGTTTGTACCAAGATCAAATAAATATGTTCATTCTAGCAATGCATATTTACATCATTTTCATCTTTGTTAGTGGTAGCCAGGACACCTTTAAAACTGGATAACCTTGAATGAAGCATTATGGTAACCTCCCACCGGATCGTTGCTCCTCTCACTATGTAAGCATGCAGTAACAGCCTGATTTGGTTATATTAGCCTCCAGCGTGGATGGGAATGCTCTGTGAGATCATTATGGATCATCATCATACATGTTTCACAAATGTGTGTCTCTTAAGACTATCTGACCTACTGAAACATTTGCCACACTGTTTACAGCAGAAAGGTTTTTCTTCAGTGTGCACACGCTGGTGTGTCGTCAGATTAGGGTTAGGGTCGTCACATAGTTTACAGTGGAAAGGTTTTTCTCCAGTGTGAATACGCTGGTGTGTCGTCAAGATTACTTAAGACACTGAAACTGTTGTCACATAGTTTACAGTGGAAAGGTTTTTCTCCAGTGTGAATACGCTGGTGTGTCGTCAGATGACCTAAGACACTGAAACTCTTGTCACATAGTTTACAGTAGAAAGGTTTTTCTCCAGTGTGGATACGCTGGTGTGTCGTCAGATTACCTAAGACACTGAAACTCTTGTCACATAGTTTACAGTAGAAAGGTTTTTCTCCAGTGTGAATACGCTGGTGTTTCTTAAGACTCTCTAAGACACTGAAACTCTTGTCACATAGTTTACAGTAGAAAGGGTTTTCTCCAGTGTGAATACACTGGTGTGTCGTCAGAATACCTAAGACACTGAAACTCTTGTCACATAGTTTACAGTAGAAAAGTTCTTCTCCAGTGTGGATACGCTGGTGTCTCATCAGATTACCTAAGACACTGAAACTCTTGTCACATAGTTTACAGCGGAAAGGTTTTTTTTCCAGTGTGAATACGCTGGTGCGTCTTCAGGTGACTTATCTGATTGAAACTCTTGTTACACTGTTTACAGTAGAAAGGTTTTTCTCCAGTGTGAATACGCTGGTGTGTCTTCAGATTACCTAAGTCACTGAAACTCCTGTCACACCGTTTACAGTGGAAAGGTTTTTCTCCAGTGTGGACATGCAGGTGTCTGGTCAGACTACCTGACTCACTGAAACCTTTGTCACACTGTTTACAGATGTGAGTTTTCTTTCCTTTGTGAATCGACTGATTTTTCTTTACATCTCCTGGTTGAGTTAAAACCTCTGTAAACCATTGATGACTTTGAGATTTTGGTGGGTCTGTGTCTCCTTGTTTCCGGCTGGTTACAGAACTGACTATTTGCTGACGGGCCTCTGAGCAGATATGTCCATGCCTCAGCGGTTGGCGGTTGAGGTTGTCGTGGCTTGGATGAGACGTGAAGGTACACTCAGAACAGGAGAGCTTAGTCTGGGAGGATTGGGACCACACTCCTCCCAGGAGTGGCGGTTCATGGTCAGTGCTGCTGCTGTACATGGACAGTGATGGGAACAGAGTTGTAGGTTCTGTTGAGGCTGGAAAATGTGCCCTCTCTATCTCCCTGTATTCTTTGTCTACCAAAGTTCTGTATACCTTTCTCTCACAACACATGTGGACACAGCATCTTCTGGTCTAGAAGTGGAAGTCTAAAGTAACTTCACACCTCATATATCTGAGCAGAGCTTTGGTCCACTCACAACATAATGTTGCCATGCATACCTAGCAACACCGATGTGTGCAGGATGCCGCCCCCTCCATAATTGGGCAAAAGTGATGTCATCAATATGACATCATCACCATGACGGCAGAGATCCACATCTAAGCCACGCCATGTGTTTCTCATTTTGTGTGTTTATCATTTACTAATTATTCAAGTAAATGACAGTTCAAGTTAAGTTTGCAGTACAACATGATGTGGTTTAAAACGTCTCACGAAGCTCATAACGGGTGATTATGACGCACCGCTCGTATCAGAGATATTGGCAGAATGAACCAAATGTCCAAATCATGGCAGAAATAGTCACTTGTTGATATTCCCATGGTGGCCATCTTTGAAATCCAAGATGGCCGCCTTCTGCCATCTTGATGACCCCGTCCAAAATTAAACTTATGGTGATGGAGAGCATATCGATGGCCAAAACGCAAAACCTCCTAAGTGCAAATTTCATGATTTTCAGATTTCACTGTGGATGAGGACTATAGGCTATGCTGCACATGCTCAGTCTGTCTGCAAGATAGTCCCGCCCCTCATTTTGTCAGAAAAGTCATTTGACTAAAACCTCCTATCTTGTTCAGTGCCAATTAGTGCTAAAATGTTGAAGCGCAAAACCTCTTATCTGCACCAGAACTAGTTGAGCAGCAGACAGAGCTGAAACTTTAGAATTCTGTGTTATGTAGACCATCTAAATGTCTTTCAGTTTGTACTAATCAATTATTTTCAAAATAAAAAGTGTCTTCCACCCTTACTATTTAAGTATTTGTTATTAACTATCAAGTTAATTGCATTGCCTTGTTGATTGCTAATGATTAGTGTCAGGTGGTGAAACTTTTATAACACCAAGAGTGTGAGTTGATCAAAAATGTGATTGGTAATACTTGTTACAGTACTGTAGAATGTCTTGATCTCAAAATTAGCATTAAAAAAACATTATTTATTAATTTGTAAGCCTATTTGTTTCTAGGTAAAAACCTCCTATGTGCATCTATGTAGATAGGAGGTCATTTTTAGGTATAGATAGGAGGTATTGGCGTTGAACATTTTGAACTTGTGGTTAGAGGTTGTCATTGCTGCTTTGCTGTGAACATCCATGTTGTGATTTTTTATTAAATGCAGATCAAAATCACACGTGAACACCGTGGCAGCCAACAACCCTATGAGAATATTGTGTTGTGTCGGTTGGGGGGTATGAGGGTATGGGGGTGGGATGGGGTTTGGAGTTATGGGGTGTGGGAGGTGTGGGGTGGCGGTTGGGGTGTTATGGGGTGGGGGGTGCATGAGGGCTTGGGTGGGTGGAGTTTGGGGGTTGTGGTGTGTTGGTTGGGGGCATGGGGACCGGGGGTTCTGGGAGTGGGGGTAATGGATTGGATGGGATTTGGGGGTACGAGGGTATGGGGTGGGATGGGGTTTTGAGTTATGGGGGTTGAGAGGTGTGGGATGGCAGTTGGGGGCTATGGGGTTTGTGGGAGTGGGGGAGTATTGCAGGTGGTGGAGTTGGGGGGTAGAAGGTATGGGGGGGATTTTGTTGAGGGGGGCATAGGCAAGTTAGGCCAGATCATATAGGATAGGGTCTTTGCGATGTTTGGAGTTATGGGGTGTGGGAGGTGTGGGGTGGCGGTTGGAGGGTTATGGGGTTGGGGGTGCATGAGGGCTTGGGTGGGTGGAGTTTGGGTTGTGGTGTGTTGGTTGGGGGCATGTTGACCGGGGGTTCTGGATGGGATTTGGGGGTACGAGGTTATGGGGTGGGATGGGGTTTTGAGTTATGGGGGTTGAGAGGTGTGGGATGGCAGTTGGGGGCTATGGGGTTTGTGGGAGTGGGGGAGTATTGCAGGTGGTGGAGTTGGGGGGTAGAAGGTATGGGGGGATTTTGTTGAGGGGGGCATAGGCAAGTTAGGCCAGATCATATAGGATAGGGTCTTTGCGATGCGAGAGTGTGGTCTAGCCAACACCAACTCGGGACTCCTGAAGTGGAATGGGGTTTTGAGTTATGGAGGTGGAGAGGTGTGGGCTGGCAGTTGGGGGGGGGTGGGGTTTGTGGGAGTGGGGAGTATTGCAGGTGGTTGAGTTGGGGGTAGAGGGTACGGGGGGGATTATGTTGAGGGGGGCATGAGTCAGTTAGGCCGGATCATATAGAATAGGGTCTTTGCGATGCGAGTGTGGTCTAGCCAACACCAACTTGGGACTCCTGAAAAGCTGCCCTCCACACTCTCCTATCTAGCATCAGGGTTTTGAGCTCTACAGTGTTGTTGGCTAAGCTGTTACGCCGAAGTGCATCTACGTAGGTGGTGCACTTCCTGTCTTTCCTGGCTTTGCCCTGGGTTTGCTCCCATAGTGTCAGTTTGCTTGCCATTAGTTACAGTATGGATGCCTGACGCAGTGCCCTGCCTCATCCTTCTCTCTCTGACTTTGTCTGTGACACATGGTAGGTTCCCGTAGAGGACCACATTTCTGATTTGGCCCGTCCATGTGACTCCTAGTGCCATTCATAGCATTCTTGTGTAGACTCCATCCAAGGCCCTTTCCTGTTGTGCTGTGATGGTCCATGTCTCAGCCCCATACAGCAGTACTGACTCAACTGTAACTATATGAACAGCCGCCTCTTGAGGTCTTCTCCCATGTCTGATTTCCACACTCTCCTCATCCCATGCAAGGCATTCCAGTCAAGTGCCCCCCGGACCTTCAGGTCCTGCTCCATTGAAGCAGTCCAGGCCCAGGTTATTTGAAGGACTGCCTCAAGTCCTGGACTGAGGCACTGCCTGGACTGCCTCAAGTAGCGTGTCTCCATCATCTGAACCATCTTCTCAGGAACTCCGTAGGCCCGGAGAATGTTCATCAGTTTCCCCCGGTGGATGGTGCCAAAAGCCTTTTGGAAGTCATGAAGGTGATCACCACTGAAAGATTCATCTCCTACTCCTTCCAGTATCCTCCTCAGCACCAGTATCTGCCCGTCTGCTGTTCGCTCTGGGCGGAAGCTGTTCTGCGAGTTTCTCAGTACAGGGTCTAAGATGGGTCTAAGACGGTTGAGGATCATCCTGTTAGCCGCCTTGGCGACTTGTGAGCTCAGGTTAATGCCTTGGAGGTGTCCGTCTTGGTGAGGTCGCCTGACTTTGGTACTGGATCGATGATCATTTTGCTCCACAGCTTCGGCAGCTCACTAGACGTGTGTGCTTGATGAAATCCAACACCACCTCGTCTATGGGCACATACATCAGAACCTCTGCTGTCACTCCATCCTCCTCTTGCCTCACTTGATAGTAGCCTTGGCCCTCTGGTACTCATCCATGGTAAATGATCCATGATCTGGTATGGGAAGGTCATGGAAGACAAGAGCATCGGATCATCCTCTTCTTCTGCTGGTACCATGTTTCAACTCCTTCCTCTGCGCTTTCTCCCCAGATCTTGGAAGATTGAGAAGAGCTTCTGCCAGAAATTCATTGATGAGCTTCCAGCTCTTGCCATGCTTCTGTTTAACATGCACCTTTTTAATGTCCCTGATCTTTTGGGTCAGCTCCTGTTTTTCGAGTTGCATACACTTGGTATAGCTACTCCTTCCTCCGCTTATATTCCTCCCTCAGACCCTCTCCTTTTTGGTCAGCGACAAAGCCCCTGTGTGCTGCTCTTATCTCCTCCCTGGCTTTGGTGATTCTAGGGTCAAGGCATCCGTCTTTCCTCCTTGCTTATGGGCTCTTTAAGACATTCAATGATCTTACATACTATTCCACTATCCACACTGGACACAAGGTTGGTGATCCAGTTGTATGAGTTAGGGGAGTTGGAGGGCATGAGGGTTTGGGGGTGTGGTGTGCTGGTTGGGGGGAATGGGGGTTGTGGGAGTGGGGGGGTATTTCAGGTGGTGGAGTTGGGGGTAGAGGGTATAGGGGGGATTATGTCGAGGGGTGCCTGGGCCAGTTGTTTTCTAGTCCACCTAATTGTATTCCTGTTGTCCTTTTTGCACATTTTATTTGTAAGCACTTTCATTTTAGATTCTTGTTGTGAGCATTGCCCTGCAAACTTTGTTTTGTTTTTGAATAAAATAAAAAAGCATTCAATGCAACTCAGTGGTGTGTTCTACCGTGTTACGCTGTATACAGTGCAGATTTTTTTGGAAGAAGGCGTATACAGTCTACTAACCATTCCATCCATTGGAAATGCACTAGCGTATACCCACAACCACGCGCATTTCGTGCAGGGAATGATTATCATATACCTCAACAAAAAAAAACTAGACCACACCACTGATGCAACTGTTTTCAGCTGTAAATGTATGTATTTTCAGCTAGTACTATTTGTCATTATGTAGTTAAGCAATCACTTTACATTGAATGCAAAAGCTCCTATCTGCAGAATTATCCAGGAAAAGTGGGGAAAAACCTCCTATCTGCATTTGCAATATGAAATCAGTGTAATTAACATATAATAATGTAATATTGTCCAGACATCCAGAAACGGTGTATTATGTGATGGGTTTCATAAAAAAATAGCATTGTGCAAAAAAAATACAACATTTTGTAGTTTTCTTTTTCATTTTCCCAACAATTAACATTTTTCAGATAGGAGGTTTTGCGTTTTGGCCATCGATATAGAAAAAATGTGGCGCTTTTGTCAGCCGTGTCCACATTTTCCTAAAATCTGGTCCTAAGCAACCTGACTAATGTCCCCCCGGTTTTTCGCGGCTTTCTATTTGTTTACATTGCCAACTCTCACATGTACATAAACGTTCAGATTTCAAATATAAAGTGCTTACCACCGAGCCAAGGATGTTACCTCGCGATTTGATTGATTGATGTACTTTATTTAGTAATACATGAGAACAACAGTACATGGAAGTACAAATTCACAATACAAGGTCTACTAAACTGGAAGACTCATAAAAGCACTGAGCTTGTTTCAAATGAGTTCCCCATGCACACAAATCATGATGACATATAAGAGACAGACAGATATACACAACTACTATAGAATGTCATACAATCAGTTTACAGGTTAACTTACTGGTATGAAGAGTGAGAAATATGTACAAAAGGAGAAGGAGAGAGGGGGGGGGGGTAGGGGGGTAGGTTAGGTTAGGACTTAGACAGGGGCCATTTTCCAATTGCAGCCTCCTGAAGGTGTATCTTTAGGGCTGTTTTGAAAGAGAGTAGGGTTTTGCACTCCTTTACTCCTTTTGGTAGGGCGTTCCACATTTTTGATGAATAGCATGAGAACGAGTTACTTCCCTTTGTTGAGCCAAAAAAGGGTTGGACAAGGTTTGTGGAGCTGCCTCTGGTATTGTGATCATGGACATCATTAACATTTTGGAAGTATTTTGACAAATACAGGGGGATCCCAATGTTGTGATATATCTTAGGTATTCTGACCACATTAAGTACCCGTATCTCCCGTATTGTTCAATAAAAAGCATTTTAATCCCATCGCCGGCCAGTTTCTCTCTTTTTTTAGCCGCGAGCTGAAAGCGCTGCGGCTCTACAGACAGCCTCAGACATCGTCATCCGTGACATGTTTTCTGACATGTTTTCTGACATGTTTTCGCGACACCTATTTGTCTATTGGCTGTCCTGGCTGTCCTTCACTACTTTACAGCCAATGGGGAGACACTACTTTAAAGCCCATGGACGGCCAATGGACGGCCGTCATTCACAGCACCCGCCTCCCCTTGCAGCACCCCCCCCCCCTCCGTCTCCATCTCTCCCAAGTCCCTCTCTCTCTCTCTCTCTCACACACACACACACACACACACACACACACACACACACACGCGCGCACGCTCTCTTTCTCTCTCTCTCTCTCTCTCACACACACACACACCAGCTCCAGCGAAATGTTTGTGGTTGCTTTGTTGATGTGTTAGCAACATGCTATGCTAACCGTAATAGTGAGAGGACAGAGTGAGAGGCTGAGAGTCATAAAGTCATTAAGTCATAAAAAGTCGGCCAGCAGAGAATCTGCTAATCATCTGTGATTTACAACAGCCGCAGGGCTTCAGTGTTGATTTAACTCTGAGTAGCAGTGGAAGTACTCAAATGTTTTACTTGAGCAAAAGTATCAATGCTGCAATGTAGAAGTACTCTGTTACAAGTAAAAGTCCGCAATTCAAAATTTACATGAGTAAAAGTACAAAAGTGTTGGTATCCAAATGTATTTAAAGTACCAAAAGTAAAAGTACACAAATGTTTGAAAATAGCAGATCTACAAGCTCACAACGCGTCGCGATGCGACACTTTGTGAGCTTGTAGATAAGCTATTTTCAAATAGCCTTGGTATAAAATAGGGCTAAAGTGGTTAATGTATGTTTTATAATGTAATAATTTATATCTGCAAAGTAACTAGTAGCCTAACTCAAGTTTTCAAATAATTGTAGTGGAGCAAAAGTACAATATTTGCATCTGAGATGTAGTGGAGTAGAAGTACAAGTACTGAAAACTGGAAATACAACAGTAAAGTGAAAAATACCTCAAAATTGTACTTAAATACAGAACTTGAGTACATGTAGTTACTTTACACCACTGATGACATGCCTGTCTAAGACAAGTCCCAGAGTATTCCTAAAACTGTATATATCTGTAGGCTATTTTTATTTAGTTATTGTCCATTTTATTTTCTTGCTTAATATTTTCTTTTCTTCATTATATAAATTATATGTAGAACCATCTGTGGTACAAGTTCCAACAACATTTCGCTGCTTGTATCTTTATGAGTCAGTAACAAATAAAGCTTCTTGAATTCTGCACAATCCTAATGTTGTAATTCACTGCAGAAGGACTTGTTTTGTACCACAATAGGTAGGCTAGTCCTATACCGGTTACTTATTTTTATTTTAATGTTAAGACATTTATGCTTGAATGACAGTGATTAGGCCATAACATGTTACAGCACTAAGACATGACAAAGTCATAATATAGCCGCAAAATGTCATATACATGCCATTTTTTGGCAGAGTTCTTCTACATTGCAGTATTGATACTTTAACTTCAGTAGTTTGGGGGGGGGACACACACAATACAGCTGCTAATAATATGAATGTCAAATCATATTCAAAAGGACATATTTTTTCAGAAAAGTTTTTTTTTTTTTTTCATGTTTTTTCAAAAAGTTTTTTTTTTTTCATTTTTTTTTTAAAATTTCAATTTCTCAACGGCAGATTGGGGCAAAAAAAGCCTGCCGCTGGCGGCTATATTATGACTTTAGTCATTTCTTGTTTGTTGTTGTAATGTATCAGAGTGCAGTACACCTCCCAACCATTAGTGTCGCATGATTGAAAGTATAGGAGACAATTTGGAGAAAATGGCCGGCGATCGGTTTAAAATGCTTTTTATTTAACACTACGGGAGATACGGGTACTTATCGCGGGTCGCATCGCCTTGTAACATCCGTGGCTCGGGGGCAAGCACTTTATATTTGATATCTGAACGTTTATGTACATGGCAATGTAACAAAAATAGATAAACCGATAAACCGGGGGGACATGGCACCATGACAAGCGTCATGTGAACCATGACTAGACACAGATTACTCTATACAACAACAAAACATCTATAAAACAGATAGTAACACCACCAAGAGAAAGTCAATATTACATTACAATGTACATTATGGTCACTCATACACTTGTTTGTCTCTCTCTACTGTCTCTAAGAGAGCTAACAGTAGCTAAACATCAACTTACTGTGAGTTGTCTCTCTGTGTCTTTATGGACGGAGAAGGGCAGCGGGTTGTGTTGATAATAATACATCAGTCCCGTTCCGACCAGTGAGCCCACCACCACCACAGCATGTGGCGGCACCGGACCCCCCAGCATGGCACGACGCGGTGGTCCCCCCACCACAACCCCTACCAGAGCCCGATGTCTCCTCACAAAGTTCCGCCAGACAGCAGCAACCCTGCCCCAGCTGGCCATCTTTTTTTAAGGAAGAAAAGTCGTTTAACGACCAACTCGAGCTCTGTTCCGAGCTCCGTTCCGTGAACAACGATAGGACATCCGTTTTTTGAACAATAAGGTTTCCGGTTGCCTTCAAAATAAGATCACATATTTGTAATGTTTTTTAAAAGATACAAATCTATTTTAAAAATACATTTATGATGTATGTATTTTAAATGGCGCATACTAGAACACTTCTAAGTGCCAATTTTCTTTTTAAAGACACAAATGTATTTTAAAAATACATTTATGATGTATGTCTTTTTAAATGGCTTATACTAGATCACTTCCAAGTGCTAGGTTGTTCCTGATTTAAACTGGCTATTGATCCCCATTAAATGTGCACTTAGCACAGTTTCTGATCCTGTTTTGCACTTTAACTGGATATTCATTTGTGTTTGTTACATGTGTAGCAGGTGGATATCAAGCAATGACTACGCCACCCACACATATAGGAGTGAGGGATCCTTTAAACACATTAACCATATGCTGTGTATATATAGATATATAGGACTGAACAAGGTAAGGTTCCCCAGTAAGGTACGGGTTCAGAATTAACAAAACCAGAGGCTGATGTATCAAATGTGTCAAGTTTATTCAACAGGTATAAAAATAATCAGGTTAAAATACAGAAGGGAAGAAAGCAGTTAGTATTAGAGTTCTGCAAAAGGAACTAAACTCGAAAGGCAAAGGGGCAATAAGGGTAAGGGCTTCGGGGCCTCTAAACTAAATATACAGAAATTAAACAAATCAAATCCAAATAACGCCAAACCAAAAGAAAATAAAGTAAATAAGTAACCAAAAGCAAATCGGCAAATAAGCAAATCAAAACAAACTACAAATAAGCAAAACCAAAATCAAAATCATGCAATGCTAATTAATGGCCCAGTATAGCTCTGTCCTCAGTCAACCCTATTGCACTCAGTCTAAATAGTATTTATATATATATATGGCACGGTGGGAAAAACAGTGATTAGTTCAGCTCATACAACAATAAAATAATAATAAAGCATTAGACCACTCTCCAACAATTCATCCCAATTCATAATTTCATTAGGCTCCTATAGCAAGATGACAAAATACAGCAAAATAACAAACATACCCAAATAGTCAATATATGCTCATGGCTCCAATTGATCAAGGCCTGCACAGCCACAGGGTATTGCTGCTCAAAGGACCTGGAGGCTTCTGGAAGTACAGATATATATTAGTATAATTAACAACAGGCCTAATATTGTCAGCCTATCTAAACTCCTGTACATATACTATTGTTACAATGAGTTATAAAAGCCTTGTTATTTGTTTCAGATTGTCTTACCGAGAATTAGTGTGTACCCCTCATGCCTCCAGGTCTCTCTCACAAACACTCAAACCAGGCTTCTGGCTAGACAGGAGGCCACAAGCCTGGCCACCCCTCTTTATGCACTTTCCTTAAAGGGCCAGTGCTACACATGTATTGTTTTTATATTGTTTGTCCATTATTGTAATAATGCTGCCTCTAGGCCAGGTCACTCTTGGAAAATGATCATGATATAATATTGTTTATTGCAGAAGCAAATAAACAGTGATAAAAGCAACAACAAAATATGCTACAAATAATAATAGTAGATAGTGCAGGTGATATTAGTAGTGTGTGTGTGTGTGTGTGTGTGTGTGTGTGTGTGTGTGTGTGTGTGTGTGTGTGTGTGTGTGTGTGTGTGTGCGTGCGTGCGTGCGTGCGTGCGTGCGTGCGTGCGTGCGTGCGTGCGTGCGTGCGTGCGTGCGTGCGTGCGTGCGTGTGTGCGTGTGTGTGTGAGAACAACTGAGCGCCCCTGAACTTGATAGAAAATTGATACAGACCAGTAGTACAGAATGTTGATGAACATTGAGAGATAATTTGTCATTTAAAAAAAAAAGTGTCAGGTCGTCCAGTGCGGCCAGAGGTAAGAAAAGAAAGTGCCGTTTTCAGACAATAGTGGACACTGGACAGGAGACGGCTGATGATGCCAACACTTCTGACATACGCACGCGTGTGGGGACACCTCCCCTACGACGCCACACTCTCGGATAAGCCCGAGAGGTGTAAAAAAAAGTGTGGCGGACCGTCCAGTGAGGTCAGAGGTCAGAAAAGTGCCGTTCTCAGACAACAGTGGACACTGGACAGGCGTCGGCGGGCACTGCCGACACTTCTGACATACGCATGCGTGCGGGAACACCTCCCCTACACCGCCACACTCTCCGCTAAGCGGGAGAGGTGTATTTTGAAAAGTGGCGGGCCGTCCAGTGAGGTCAGGGGTCAGAAAAAGGCCATTTTCAGTGCATAGCCTTCACAAATTGGACGCTGGACACGAGACGTTGCTTAGTGCCGGCAATTCTGAGGTACGCACGCGTTCGGGGAGACCCCCTCTACACCGCCTCACTCTCCGCTAAGCGGGAGAGGTGTATTTTGAGAAGTGGCGGGCCGTCCAGTGAGGTCAGGGGTCAGAAAAATGGCCATTTTCAGTAGCCTTTACAGATTTTACAGATTTTCACAGATTTTACAGACAGATATATATATATATATATATATATATATATATATATATATATATATATATATATATATATATATATGAGGAGATACTGTATGCTCAGCTTCGTTGTAAATTAATGAAACTGTCTAATATGATTCCGGCTCTATGAGATGTTTTGAATATTTCTCTAGGATACATGATTATTAGAAGATGATTAGAAAACACTGAACTCCTTAACTGCTTCAGACTGGTGCCTTGCATTGTTGGCTCCGCCGTCAGTGTGTGAATTTGTTCCTCATGTAACATGTATAATTATGTGTAATGGTGTTCTGCCATGCATGTGTGTATGCTTGTGTGTGTGTGTGTGTGTGTGTGTGTGTGTGTGTGTGTGTGTGTGTGTGTGTGTGTGTGTGTGTGTTTGTTTGTGTGTGGTGTGTGTGTGTGTGTGTGTGTGTGTGTGTGTGTGTGTGTGTGTGTGTGTGTGTGTGTGTGTGTGTGTGTGTGTGTGTGTGTGTGTGTGCACACACACACAGTAAAAGTACATTGTAAAGCACATTTGAGTGCTATATAAATGCAGTCCATTACATTAACCACCCAAAGCCTATATACTTGTTGTTGTACGTCACATAGCGAATAATAGCCAATCGACAAGCTCACTTTGCGTAAAAGTCAGCTATTTTTGCGTAATGTTCACTTATTTTTGCTGAATGTATATTATGACATGTAGAGATTTGTCATGACTATAAGAAATGCTTCCCTGTAAACACTTAAAACTATTATTTTAATTGCAGAGCCTGTGGCATTTGTGATATTGTCACCTCATAACTATATGTGTTGACATGCATAGTATGTCAAGTATGCAAGTTTAACAGGGCACAAAAAGGGTAGATCATTACAAGCTGTTTATGTAGCTAATAGAGAAAGTCTAAATAATTGTGAAAAGTAAATTGGTCTTTTAAAATGTTATCTGTATCCTGACCTCAGGGCACCCCTCCGTAATATTAGATGGCAGCTTGGACAGGTTCATTTCAGCCGGTGTTTTCACTGGTGAAACCGTAATTGTTTAATTTTCATCTCCTCTTGGAGACGAGGTTTAATGGATTGACTTCTCCCCCAGGGAAACTGCTTCATAAAAACATCTACAGTATATAGGAGGAGAGGAGAGCTGACAGGAAGACATTAGAGAAAAGGAGAGAAAATAAAGAACCCCTCTCAAGAAGACACAATATTGTCAGTAAAGTAAAGAAAAGGGTTGTAGTTCAAAGTCATGCTTGAGCCTTAATAGGCTCTCCAAGCAATTACAGACCTGATATACACTGTGTAGTAGGGTTGTCCGATATTGGCTTTTTTACCGATAACCGATATACCGATATTGTCCAACTCTTAATTACCGATACCGATATCAACCGATACCGATATATGCGGGGATTATTGTGATTAGGGTAAGCTTTTTTTTTTTAAAAACCGATACCGATATTTTCCCGATATAAATTTTTATGCTAATATCGGCCGATAATATCGGGAGGCCGATAATATCGGACATCCCTACTGTGTAGTATATATCATGCAAGCCTATTCTAACCATTAAGTCAGAGGTATACTTCTCGTAAGATGGTGTTGCACGCCAGAAACAGACGATCTACAAGCTCACAAGATTGTGTGCTTGTAGATCTGCTATTTTCGGTAGACAACACCGTTATATGATGGAGGGAGCTTAGATTAAGCATACGTTTGAACCTATTTCATCATGGTCACTGCAAAGTAAATTAACATCATTGCCACAACTTAAAACGCCCTGAGTGTTGGAATTTTCATCCACATTTTGTTCAATTTCACACAAATTAGTCTCACTATGGAGAGTTGGAAAAGGGGGCTTGCTGTAATGAGAATGGATACAAATTTGTGTCATTAGTCGAAGATAAATATGCATTATATGCCAGTCTTCATTGAGCAACTGTTGTTCTGTACACTGCCAAGATTCACAAGTTAATCAATTCCCTTCTCTGAGTCTGAGAAACAGAAAGAAAGGGAAAAGAAAAGGCAATTACTGAGGCATAAAATATGGGGTAATAAGGGGAAATATTGAACCTCAGCCTGCCAAACGAAGATGGAGTATCGTTTTGCGGGGTTAGGTAAATCCCTGGGGTTTAACACAAATGTTAACCCTAATGTCTCAGACTCAACTGAAGGTTTACCCTACGGACTACTCATTACAGGGATCTGCATGGATGTTAGTGGCATTCAAGACATTCAAATGTCAATATTTACCTACCGTATGAAACTAAATACTCAGTCAATTTGAAAATCAAACAAGAGAGTCATAGCAGCTACATGGAACATGCCATGCATACTAATTCAGTCCTCTTGTCAGCTTTCCTTTGGTGTGAAGCTACTAACTCTGCACAGAAAAATCTAGAAGCAATGACTGCATGGCTGTGCCATTTTTTTATGAAACTGATGTCTTGGAATAAGCAATGAAGATTTGTTTTATTGTGATTTTCACCTCTTCCTTGCTGTCATCACTATGAAAGCCACTTGCCAGCTACAGTACATCTCTAGGCAATCGCCAATGTCCATATTAAAATACCATCGTTTGATGGCAGTCAGTTACTGTGCCAATTTACCATTCATAGCAGTGTAATAGATAACAGATAGTGAGTGGTAGCTGAATTCAGCGTAGTTGAGCGTAGTGAAGGATTGATTGAATATTTTATTAGACAGAAATGTAAAACAGCACAAGTACATTCAAACACTTTGTCTAAAAGGATAACAAAAAAGGATATGTTAGAAATAATGGATATAGGAAATAATGATATCTAGGAAAATATCAGAGCCTCTACTGGGGCCAGAATATGTGGGAGTGGACTCAGTGACTCATTATAGTAGCAGCCATTCAAAAATGAGTGGAGACATTTTTGCTGCTAGTGATCTCATTGTAGCTAATAATGCTGTTGCTGGGATTCTAGCTGATAATGATATTTGACAGAATAGAGGGGTTGCCACAGGTAATCTGTGAATTTGATTGGACCTAGTAAGTAGAGGCCATTATAATGGTGGAATGTTACTAAAAATATATACTTTTCAGAGAAAGGATCTGTATCAAATCTGCAGTCATATCAGTAAGATGTTAAACCTGACAATAGACTGCAGAGGACAATAGTGAATATAGCTTGTCTTGCTAATATGAGTAATTTACTAATATTATCAAGCTCTGCAAGCTTCTGCTTAAAATAGCCGGTTAACGAAGTGACATAGTTTGACAGATATCTAAGCAGATACAGTAACAAGCATTACTATATCCAAGATACCTTATTGTTGGGTTTATTAATCAGAAAGTTACTTGACTTCAAAATAAGTTATCCTCTAAGATAGAGGTCACAAAATTGCGTAATCATAATAAAATGCAACCCCAAGTAGTGAAATTAGTATGATACTGTAGCAATTGGTAATCGCTCCTCCATACAGAAACGCCCAGATGGGTTTGAACACTGAACCTTTTTACGGAGAGGCAACCACTACTAACAGTTATCAGGGAAAAACTTTTCCTCAGGCAGCATGCATCTGCATCCAGCAGGTTGATGGATATGTTGGTGCATGTGTCACTAGAAATAAGAAACAGAAGTATGATGTAATTAATCACTCTCATATATCAAAGGATTTCCACCACTAACAAAGACAGAGTAAGTTGGTTCCCATTGGCTACTTATGCGATTCACAAGACATGTGGCCCATAGTTCAGGAGTATATCTCCTGTTTCTGTACCATGAGGCAACTTGATGTACAAGTACACCCCCTGGACATGGCGCTAGTATGTCACAGGGACTTACCCCCAATCTTACCCTTGACACTGACTGAGCAGGGAGGCTACAGTACCTACAGTACAATCTATTAAGGCTGACAACTCTAACCACAAGGCCACTGAGCTGGTGACTTTAATGGTGTTTCATTCTAAACAAGTGGTAACTAGATCTGATGATCATGATCGTAGACACCTCTAACCAGTTAATTAATGAAAGCCAAGGCTGAACTCGAGGCAGACATAGATGTGATTAACTACAGGAGCCTTATTTTCAAGAATAGTGAAAATTTGTATTGTATTAGACTTGTATCAACTTGTGGGTGTTTCATTTAGGTGTTTCTGTGTGCCAGCAATGGCCCAGCATTAACTTAACTGTACATGAGCTGTCCATGCTGGCACAGTAATACGTAAATCAAACATACTTAAGCATTAATACCAGAAAGGTTGTGCTATATCATGATTATTGGCACAGCTGTGCTGCAGCATAATGTACGCACGACATGAAGTAGAATCAGCCATGTATGGCTGATTTTATTTTTATTTATTTGTATTGAACTTTAAATAGTTGCTATAGGGCCGCCAGCCGGGAAAATGGCACCATAATATGAGTTGGTTGGACTGGACCAGATGGCTGTGCATTTTCATTCATAGGAAGGCTGTTTATAGTACGTACAGTAAGAGCAATAATAATATTGACATAAATAGTATTGTCTAGTATTGTCTTGCATAGCTGCCTGGCCCCTAAATTATCCTACTTGATATTGCAATTTGTTGCAATACAGAGCAGAAGGTAAAGTAGCTATAAAACATGCTGAAATTTGACCATGGTCAGACCTTGAAGAAATATTATCCACACTGGGACAGGTGGCACATACATGGGTGAAAAGGTATTTGGAAACCTTTGGAATTCTTCTTCAATAACAAACAGCAAGGACCCATGTGTAAGAAAAAAATACAAAAATAAATAATAACAATACTAATACTAATACTAATACTAACACTAACACTAACACTAACACTAATACTAATACTAATACTAATACTAATACTAACACTAACACTAACACTAACACTAATACTAATACTAATACTAATACAATAGTATTGATTGTACATTTTCAACACGTCTAGCCATAAGTTATGTGATAAGGATCTGCATGCATTTGTATGCTAATTGGGTTGCACAATATGTTGTTCCTCTAAGCTTAAAGGAGCTCTGATATGAGTCACAGTGTAAAGCAAAGGAATAGGGTTTGGTGGAAAAGAGAGGGTTGAGAAATAATAGCACCTGTCACCCGCTCTGAATAAGGGTGTAAGCCGCAATCACAAAGCCTATGGAAGAAATACAGTTTTAATAAACTGCCCTTCCCACATAATCAGATCTGCTTTATTAAATACAGCCTGGGATCTATTGAAGGTATTTACGACTGGGAGAAGGCATTAAAACGGAATTGAGTTTGCATGTGGAGAGGCCTAGAGTGAGCAAAGCCTTTGTGCAGTCTTTGTAGGCTATACTTAGCCTGATGAGCGGGTTGAGCGCTGTGATGACTGAGGGTCGATCCCTTAAGCTCAATTTATACTCTTACGCTTAAATCAGGTCTTGTCGCCATGTGACATGGTATAAATTAGGCTTTAACTGACATTAGTCCAGTCCAACACCACCACTAATTAGATGATAATTTTGCAATTGAATGTCTGTTTGCAAATTGGCCTTCCTTTTGTTCTCCTATGTTCTAATTCTCAACATGTCAGAGGCATCTAGAGCTCATTGCAATTGCAATCCCCGAGAAACATTACTTGAAGCTAAACCGTTTTGCTGCAAATGCATGTTATGATCAGAAAACTGACACTTTCACTTGCGGGAAACAGCACTGATGAACGTTTTCAATGGCAATAATTAAATGGAAATCTTTCCATGAAGATTTCTCCATCAACCATGTGAGCAATTTGACTGGTTCATTTGACAATGGACTATATTTACCAGCATACTATTAATCTAATTTTAACCTTTTTTGTAGGCTAAATTATCACCATTGCCAGGTTATGTTAGAATATATTTAGCACAATCCAGTTAACACTCCTCGATTTCTATTTTGATCTCTCAATTTATTTGGATAATGCAATCAGTCACCATATTCTGATGTCATGCAGTCATTCTTTTTTCCTCCTGCATAATTGCAGAGGAATCTGAGCTAGATGATTAGGCCACGCATTATTAATTGTTCACATGAATGACAATTTGGCAACAGATGCAACAAAACAACAGATGAAATATTCTCCATATATTGAGATACTGTAGATTTCAGTCTTCTATATGGTACACTGTACCATAGAAGACTGAAATCTACAGGTACAGTATATACAGCTTGCATGGTGTATAATCATACTATGAAATTAATATGCGTGAATATTTTGACCCATGTAAATTGTTAACTTAAATAACCATACCTGATTGCTTACAGCTGGAGTATTGTTTGCAAGTAAAGGTACTGAATGTCTTGTTTGAAACATCTGTAACGATGACCTCAATAAGTATAAATCTGAGAGATTCATTTGTGCACTGTTTCAGACTCGGCAAGGACACTATTTCAATAAATCACACGTTGCAGGCTAATAGATTCAGTAAATGCAGTAAGGGCGGATTCAAACTGCGGCCTTAAACCAGCCTTGAGGCTGGTTGGAAGGAATACCTGGGAAGGAATTGGTAAAGCTAGCATCTATTATAAGTGTACTTTGTGAGAAGTTTTAGATTTTTGGAATGGTATAGACCAATTATTTGTTTACTAACATGGTGATTGTTTCACGCAATCAATTCCCAACCTGTTTCGGGGTGCACTGGTTTCAGCACACCCCAACCCCCTCTTGTGTGTGTTGGCTAGTGAGACGCGTCCTAACGAGACCTGATATAATGGGTTTCGTTGCGCGCATACTGGCTGCGTGCAGCCAGTGTGACGTCGTCTGTTAAGGGGTCTATTAGGTAAGGGTATAGCTTTTTAAAAAACATTGCAAACAAGTTAGGCTCGCCCCCTATTGAAAACCTTATAAAACTTCTCACAAAGTGCACACGCTTTACCAATTCCTTCCCAGGTATTCCTTCCTACCAGCCTCAAAGCAAAGCAAAGCAAAGTTTGTTGTTTACCCAGGGTGTCGGACTAAGCACGAAGCTTGTTTCCAGCCGGACCCTGCATGGAAGCCTTGCTCAAAGGCTATTCAGCGGTGATTCATGATTGATGTGATGAATTGGGGAATCGAACTAGGGACCTTCCGGTATCAAGGCCGCCCCTCTAACCACTAGGCTACCGCTGCCACGTTCCAAGGCTGGTTCCAGTGTGAATCTTCCCTAAGTTGCATCCACAACCACAACCTGGTATGGTGTTGTGTGCAACATTTAACATTGTCACTGTACCTGTAGGCTTTTAGGTATAAACCGATGACCAAGTCCCATATTCCAAATCCATAGTTACCAAAGTATTTTTATGGGGTGGTGCCTAGGGGACAAGCCATCTTGAAGAGCGTTAGTGTGTGTGTGTGTGTGTGTGTGTGTGTGTGTGTGTGTGTGTGTGTGTGTGTGTGTGTGTGTGTGTGTGTGTGTGTGTGTGTGTGTGTGTGTGTGTGTGTGTGTCTGTGGTTAATTTAGCAAACAACTGGGCCAATCAGTGCCACAGTTTTTGTGCATGCTGCGAGTATGCCACGGAATTAAATACCCATTTTCCACATATTGTGAATATTTTCAAATACACGTGATGTAAACAAACGTATTATTCTAGTTGGAAAGAAAAAACGGTCAAGAGGTTGTCTTAATTTAGACTGATGCAAAAATGCCAATATAATTGGGGGGGGGGGGGGGGGGGGGGGCATAATTGTAGATTGTGTCAAGGGAGGTTTACGGTATAATGACATAATTATCAAAAATCTTAATATCTAAAACACTCAATGACTGAAATTGACCACAGTGACAAAAAAGTTGTTGGTCATGTAAACTTTAATCAAGAACTGATTCCATTTGTGATCTAGACTTGTCTACAGTACGTACAGTATGTGATATGATGTTTAAGTCCTGGTTAACCATTGGTGTTGAGGTCTTTTGGCAGCATTCTTATAGGTGTAAATAAGCCTCCCCTTTTAAGCCCTGTGAGACAGCTGAAGTCTACAGAGAAATATGGCCATGCAGAAACATTTGTCATAACTGTCAGCAACTGAAAACAACCTGAAAATTAATGTCCTGCTGTAATTAGCATGCCACCACTCAATTTCTGTTGCTCTGCTTTTAAGCAGACATAGCCTGGTTCCAAACCATAGAGCAGACAGTGAATGAAGCAAAACTTAGTATTAGTAAGGTATTTGAAATTACAGAAGAAATTCCATATATTTAATTTACTACCCAGAATGTATTGGACCCTCTAAATTTAAGGCATACAGAAGAGTTTGCATTGTAGCCTGCAGACGTAGATCATCAACTTGTTTTTATCCAAATAAAGCTGCAGGTATGTTTTATTTATCTGTATCTGAAATTGAAACATAAATGTGACTGCCTCAAGCTACCTGTACCTGTAAAGTACTATTAGGCTACATGTGGAACTCGCTGTCATACTGTATGTCATTCATTGTATTTAAAATATGATTTCTAATGTGTTTATATTGCATAAAACGGACTAGGAAATACTACATTAATTTTAGTTCACATGCATCTGTATACTCATCTCATCTTGACTCTCTCAGATTGCATTTCTTATTTAGTGTAGGTCTGGCAAAGCACGATGGTTTTGGCCACTTCAGAAAACTCCAGGGATTCTTTGCTACTTCCTCAATAGATTTTATCCACCCCACTCAACATTCCGCACCCCTGTCATCATATTGAACCTGTGATAGGAAATCATTCTGCAAGCACTGCCAAGTCTCTCATATAGTGATTCATAGAGGAATTTAATCAGACATGACTAAAGCCAATCTGAAAGGCAAAATAAAAGCTGGATTTGAAGTTTTCCAAATGCCAGCTGTGTTTTGTGGGAGACCAAAAGGTAGAGTTGGACTGACCAGCCTTTAACATTATGACACCAATGTAATTTCCATCCATATGTGTCCATATATACACATGCATCCATATACGTGGATTACATGCCCAAACACATACTTGAACAAGGGCATATTATTTGTCTGTCAGGGGAGAAGAGAGGATCATATAATAGCTGAGGGATTAATAGGCTTGATTTTGGTTTTATTCCCAAATTGATATGCTTTATGCATGTTGGGTACAATTCTCAGTGTTTTCTGAGACCACACACACCCCCTTGATACGAGTTGTTGGAATACACAGCAGCCTGTTGTTATATTATCTACAACTGCAGAAATTAGATGTACTTTACTTTGTTATTTACTTCACAGCTGAATGCAAAATCTGTTTCCCAAAAGTTGGACCCTGGAATAAAATAGTTACATTCAGGATTGATGCTTATTTAGTGGTTCATTGCATCTGATGTATTTTCTACAGTCAGGTAGTTTTAGATTCCAATGCCTGTTAAAAGAGGATATTTTGTTGTGCTGGCATGAGTGGAAAGAGTGTCATTGTAACAGAGATTGATTGACAGAGAATGCACTTGAGAATGCAAGTTGATTCAGCCCAAGGCTAAAGAACGCACAGGCTGAATAGCTGAAAGCATTGTTCATGATTCCCAGGGAGGTCATTTCTTTCATTCTCAATCTTGTCATTTCTCAATCTCTATACAGGTTCCCCTGTCACAGGCATTTGCTTTGGAGAAGATTATCAAAGCTGCATTGCGAGATACGTGGCCCAGTGATGAACACACACCAAGGGATTGCAATGACAAACCATTGTTTATCAAAACAGGCCACCTCTCCCACTCTACTGCAGCATCTCTCCCTGGCTCCCCATCTTGTCAAATTCTACAAATGGTCCCAACAGACTACAGTGACCAAATTGAGACAAACCATACAAACATGTTTTACTTTGTTATATCAAATGATGTTCCGTAAGCAAATGTATCTAGCAGGTAAAATATTTATTTCTGCCTGAATACAGATCGTTTCAACAGCAGTTAAGCTGAAGTGCAGTAAGAAGTCATTTTATGCTGTAAAATCAGCCACAACACAGAAGTGGGCAACATGGATATGGGTTGTGGGTGAGCAGAGTGCAAGGAGATGCCAAGGTGTTTCAACAAATCAGGCAAGGGCTCAGGGAAGGGAGAGTCTCAGGAGGACTGCAAGCTATATTCAGACTAAATCAGAATTTTGGCTTATCCAGATTGGAATCAGATTGGTTTTTATCAAGTATGAACAGCAAAAAACAGATGGAAAATGATTTGTTAATCTAATTTGAACCACATTCCTAGGCGCTTTGCAATTAAAATCTGATTTCTAAATGTGTCTCAGTCTAGACACTCGGACGCTGAAGCTTGATTTATATGTAACTCCGCTATCCTATATTCAAATTGGCTAATGAAGGCCAACCGACGGTCCAACGGATCAGATCGTCACACTCATGTCACTATGACTCAGCCATAACCATATAAGGAGTTCCCAATGCAGATATGCCCAAATATGGAATGTGTTGTCTAGCCTCAATGTGTCATCTATATAAAAGCTCAGGACCAGTTGATCTCCAATTTTGCTGCCTTTGTGATCTTCCATGACCTTTTGCATTAAGGCACAAACAAACATAACAAACACATCAGTCAGATCCACATATGGGCACAAAAGGGGGCATGCCCATATATATGGGCATATACTGATGACATTAGGATCTCCATATATGGGCATACTGTAAAAGAGACAAGGACTGACAGATACAGAGATCTCCATATATGGGCATATATGGGCATATATGGGCGTATCGGTGGTGTGAGTGACATAGGGCCACATAGACACACACGGCCGGAAACGGAAGGCCTACAAATTCACGCCCACTTTTGACACTCGGGGTCCGTTAGAACGATGAACTGCAGCTCTCAATGCAATCTCTATGAGAGGTATTGTAAAATACCGTAATTTCACTGGTTAACAACTGAGGCTGTAGCGTTTTTTTTTGTGTTCTAATAAACTGTCCCAGTTGTTTAATTTGTCCTTTTTAATGTCCCATATCTGTCATCTCGATATACTACCCACAACATACTATAATATACTCCATCAGTATGTCAAAACCGCTAGCATCGGAGATCTATAGTTTAAGTGGTCGCACGGTATATACGTCACGGACGCATCCCTTGAGGTTTTCAATACCCAGAAAACTGGCGAAAGTGTCCGTTTTCAATATGTTTTGGTCATTATCTCTGGAACAGAAGGTCCAATCTGCTCAATTCAAAGCTTGTTGGATGCGTGACTTTGAGGACATTAAGCACGCAATGACACATTTTCGTTTTTTTTTATTTTTTAGGGGAGGCGAGATCTTAGTTGGGCAGGCGACCGCCTGTCCTGCCTCTACAGCCTTTGCATGTAGTTTAAGCGCAAGGGGGCGGGGGGCGGGTGGGGAGAGAGTCAGCGCACTGAAGTCAAGGCACAGACTACTGTGTTGTTGACAGACAACGGATGCACGCTTATGAGAAACAACAAAAATAAAACCTGGCAAAACAGTTGCGTGCATTAGCGCAAGATGAGGATAAATGAAACATTCAGTCAAAATGTCCAGTAATTCGCAACTACTACCACTACTTTTGCATTTGAAACTTTAAATTTCTCTAAATATTGTAAACTCTCAGGACAGCCTAAGTACAAATATAATTTATGAAAAGGCTACTATAGGCTACAGTGAAGTCGGACTGAATGACTGAAACGTTTTTTTTTTTTTTTTTTTTTTTAACTCTCTTGGTGATTATCTGGCACTGTAGTTGTGAATTATTAGCAAACTGGACTGGTCTCTATAGTGGGTACACCACTGGTCAGCGCTCGGCGCTCGTAAAGACAGTGATGTCACTGAAATGCGACAACTTGTCTGTCTGGTGTCTACCCTCTGCTGTGTTAACATTATGGGTAACTCGTTAAAGTGGCAAATTAAATGTGAAACACATCAACTATTAAGAAAACAAGAAGATATCTTGACAAAGACACTCCATACATTTGGAAACATATTTTTATTTAAATCAATATCGTCTCCAGTTAATGTAGGAATATTTTACACTCTCATGTCCTCTCATATAGGGAATGCATTGAGAGCTGCAGTTCATCGTTCTAACGGACCCCTAGTAGCGGCGCAAATCCAAAAGTGGGCGTGAATTTGTAGGCCTTCCGTTTCCGGCCGTGTGTGTCTATAGCGGCCCGAACTCTAATACAATTAAAAAGCAGGACTCCTGAATAGGATATTAAAATATAAATATTTATGTCCTCAAGCTCGCTACGCACATGGACTGTGGGTGCTGAGCTTAGCTTCAAAGAGGTAGAGCCCGCACACCAAAAACGGTAAAAAGACTTCTTTATTATAAACAAGACCAGGAGACCTGGTTCTGCCAGACCCAGAATAAATTCCTAGTCCTTTATAAGATCCGAGCACTACATCACGCCGGACTTCGCATGGCGTGTCAGCCTGTGTCCCTTTAATGCCCATGTATGTAGGCTGTCTGTCCCTTTTATACAGCCGGTCTTTTTCGCCCATGTATGGACGAAACGTTGCAGAGCCTCATAGGCCGACCCTCTCGGTCTGGCAAAAAAAGGCTGCATGCAGTAATTAAGCTTGTTTAGAAAAATGACGGGTTTCAGACTGGGATGGGCCCAATTTGTCAATTATGTATCAGGCTTTGGGTCGGGCTGGGCTTGACGTTACGTCGGGCTGGGTTGAGCCGGGCTCAAATATTTAGGCCCGATTAAAGCTCTAGTCCCTGGCAGAACTTGCTCTGCGCATGACTGTGCCAAGCGTGTGCCATATCTGAAGTCAGTCATAAGACCTGGTACTTGGACATGCAAAATAGGGCCCTAATTGTACTGTCGGAACCAGATTATTTGGAGGGCTTAAATGTGCTAGCTGGGAAGCCAGTTAGGAGGGAGTCAGGTCTGTATATGACTGAGGGCCATGACTCAGCCATAACCCTACATGGATTTCCCAATGCAGCTACGGCCAAATATGGAGTGTGTTGTCTAACCTCAGTGTGTCGCCATGGCATCAGGCACAAACAAATCAGTCAGCTACATATATGGGCACAAAAGGGGGCATGCCCATATATGGGCTGTGGTGTCTGACTCCAACCCGGCACAGAGAATAGAAACAGTTCAGGCTTTAAAGCTCAATTTATTTAAAGGAAAACTTAACAGTTCATGGGGCATGCATCTCACGCAAAAACAACTTAGATTCTTCCCATATCAGGGGTTAGTAGGGTTTAGGAGATGCAGTGTAGGCTTCATGAGCGCTCGTACATTGCCTACAAAACAAAAGAAACAACACATGAGCCTTGTATTCAAACATAGCATTGATCTCACATAACACTGAGAAATGAGTGGAGTGTATCGCTTACCGCCGGTCGGTGTTTCCCCAGGGAGAGTCAGGAGTGAGTGAGCCTGAGTGAGCTGCTTTAGTAAACTCAGCCCAGCTGCCTTCTGATTGCCCAGCACGCAGGTGTCATCATTTCCAACTGACTGAGGATGCAGAGTGGCACGTACCGCCCCTCAATCAGTTGCCCTAGGCAACGGGGCTGTCTGAGGTGCTGGACTCTAGGCTCCTCACTCTGGCTCTCACTGTAGGAAAACTCACCTGACCGGCGGGACTGGAGCGAGACTCCACACATCCCCCCCCTAAGCTCGCCGCTCGTGCCGGGAGCTTCAGGTCCTCCTTCCTCATAAAGGCGAGACATGGCATCGGCGTGTTGAATGGCTTTCCCGGGCCGATGCTCGACCTTAAAACAGTTCTGTAACTCTAGGAACCAGTGGGTGATGCGGTCATTTCGGTCCTTGTTAGTGGCCATCCACTTCAGCGGGGCGTGGTCAGTGATAAGGGTGAACTCTCGACCCCAGAGATAGTATCGAAGGTGGTGGACGGCCCATTTAACTGCAAGGCCCTCCTTCTCCACCGTTGCATAATTCCTCTCGTGTTTTAGCAGTTTTCTACTGATGAACGTCACCGGGTGTTCGTCCCCGTCGATAACCTGGGACAGGACGGCTCCCAGACCTGTCCCGGACGCGTCCGTGTGGAGAACGAAGGGCTTCTTAAAATCAGGGGCCACCAGCACTGGCTCTTCACAGAGGGCCCTCTTTAGCGTCTGGAACGCCCGTTCACTTTCCTCTGTCCATTTTACATGGTTTGGCAACTTCTGCCGGGTTAGGTCATACAGGGGGGCTGCAACTGTAGCAAAGTGGTTAATAAACTTTTGATAGTAAGACATTAAACCAACGAATGATTTCACCTGCTTTTTGGTGACAGGGCGGGGCCAATTCCGTATCTTCTCGAATTTCCTCTCTTGTGGCTTCACACAGCCTCGCCCTATGGTATACCCCAGGTAGTCTGTCTCCGTTAATCCCACCCGACACTTCTTTGCATTAGCAACCAGCCCTGCTCGTCGTAGGGCCCCCAAGACGGCTTCCAGGTGCAGCAGGTGGTCAGTCCAGGTGGCGCTGTGAATGACGATGTCGTCAAGATAAGCAGCAGCGTAGGCACGGTGGGGTCGGAGTACTCTGTCCATCAGGCGCTGGAATGTAGCGGGGGCTCCGTGGACACCAAATGGGAGGACTGTGTATTGGAAGAGACCGTCTGGGGTGGTGAAAGCCGTCTTTGGTTTGGACCTCTCGGTCAGGGGCACCTGCCAATAGCCTTTGGTCAGGTCTAAGGTGCTGACGAATCGGGCGGGGCCTAACCGCTCGATCAACTCGTCCACCCGGGGCATGGGGTAGGCATCAAAGACGGAGATGTCATTGAGCTTGCGAAAGTCATTACAAAACCTTAGCGAGCCGTCTGGCTTTGGCACAATCACTATTGGGCTAGACCACGGGCTGAATGACTCTTCGATGACACCTAGCTGCAGCATCATCTTGACCTCCTCTCTGATCGCTTCCCTTCGGGCCTCCGGGATGCGGTAGGGGCGTTGCCTCACCACCTCCCCTGGCGAGGTTTGGATATCATGCTGGATGACACTGGTTCGGCCGGGGAGGTCGGAGAAAACATTGCGGCTCCGACCCAGCATCTCCTTGATGTCCTGGAGTTGTGCGGGTGCGAGGTCCTCTCCTATGACAACTGGGGATGGGGCCTGGGGAGAAACGGACGTTAACAGGGCCGAGGAGGGCAGAGGACCAGCCGGGGTCCATTTTTTAAGAATGTTTACATGGTACAACTGATTACCTTTCCGCCGGCCCGGCTGGCTTACCCTGTAGTTGACAGGCCCCACCTTCTCCACGATTTCATAGGGCCCCTGCCACTTGGCGAGGAACTTACATTCACTGCTAGGCACTAGAACTAGGACCTTCTCCCCCACTTGGAATTCTCGGACACGGGCCCCCCGGTTGTAGGTGCGACATTGGGCCGCCTGCGCCTTCTCCATGTGCTCCCGGACAATGGGCCAGACGCGCCTCGCCCTCTCCTGTAAGACATCAACGTGTTCTATTACGCTGCGGTGGGGCGAGGGCTGGCTCTCCCACGCCTCTTTGGCCAGGTCCAGTAGGCCCCGGGGGTTTCGGCCATAGAGTAGTTCAAACGGGGAGAAGCCCATGGACGCCTGGGGCACCTCCCGTATGGCGAACAGGATGTAGGGCAGCAGCTGGTCCCAATTCTTGCCGTCAGCTTCCACCAGCTTTTTCAACATTTGCTTCAGGGTGTGATTAAACCTTTCGACTAATCCATCAGTCTGGGGGTGGTACACCGAGGTGCGAATTCGCTTAACGTTCAACCACCTATATAATGTTGTCATTACCCTTGACATAAAACATGTGCCCTGGTCCGTTAACACCTCCTCTGCGATTCCCACCCGGCTAAACAACAAGAAGAGCTCCCTCGCTACCGCTTTAGCTGTCGCGGCACGTAAGGGTATAGCTTCGGGATAGCGGGTGGCGTAGTCCAGTATCACCAGAATGTATCTGTGTCCTCGGCCCGATTTCGGCAGGGGGCCGACGACGTCCATGGCCAGGCGAGTGAACGGTGTGCCAATGATGGGTAGGGGGACCAGCGGGTTGCGTTGGTTAGGCCGTGGAGCTGACTTCTGGCACTCGGGGCAGCCTCTGCAGAAGTCCTCGACCGCTCGTTTGACCCCGGGCCAGTAGAAGCGAGCCAGGATGCGGTCATAGGTCTTTTGGACCCCCAGGTGTGCCCCCAGTTGATGAGTGTGCGCTAGATAGAGGACTCGTGAGACATAATTCTTTGGAACCAACAATTGTTCCACCAGGTCCCCCCCCTTAGCTTTCACCCCCCTATACAGTAAGCCATTTTTGGGGCGGTGTAGCCGCCCCCTATAAGTGAGTTTTGGACACCGACCAAAAAATGTGTGTACCCCCTAACCCTTCCATTGTTAATGCAAATCGATACTTTTTTCATATCAGCCAATCACATTACAGCTAGTGTCATCACCACTAACTGTAATGTGATTGGCTGACTTTGCAAATTCAGGACTGTGATTGGCTAGCGAAACACATGACACATGTGCAGCCCTATGAATAGCAGTTTGGACTTTAAAAAAAGTCATTTATCCTTTTTTTAAAGTGAGTCATGTTGTGATGACCACACACCGCCCACTTCACACTGGGTGTGATTTTTTACCATAAAATGAGGTATTGCAAGTTCACTCACCCCCACGCATAGTTGGCCATCTATGGCCGACACGGTCTGACGTGCCGCCTCTAGGTTGGGGTCAGACCACTGGGACGTAGCAAATTCACCCTTCGGGCCGGGGCCCCCGGCCTCGGCTTCAGGGAACTCTGCAAACGGGTCACCCTCCTCTGGTGTGGTGGACTTCTCTCCCTCCCTCCCACTGGCGGCGCCGTCGTCATCCCCCGAGCTCCCGCTCAGAGGCACGGCGGACATGGGGCGGAAAGCCGGACAGGCGGCCCTGGGGGTTGGGCGGCGGCTTCGGCGTCGGGGTGGCCCGGTACGCAAGCCGGGCGCCCAGTACCGGTCGAACATGACGCAGTCAGTCCCGATGAGTAGTGGTACCGGGAGGTTTGGGACGACGCCCACTGGAACGACAGCGTCACCTCTGGGAGTCTGGACCCGGATGTGGCATACAGGATAGCGCCGCATGTCTCCATGTACACAGGTGACAGGTACAGTGGCGTCGCTGACCGGCCCCGCCAGGTCAGCTCGGACAAGGGTGACCACGCTCCCGGAGTCGATGAGGGCGTGGGTGTCGACACCATCCACCTTCACCGGCAGGGTGGCGTGTTGTTGGCCGGCGCTTCCGGAGTGGAGACAGGGACGTGGAGCCTCGGAGCTCGCTGCAGACGGCATGGACACGTCTCTGTCTCGATCTGGGCAGGCCCATGAAATGTGGTCTGCCTGCCCACAGACATAGCACCTCCTCTGGGGCTGGGGGCCCCGAGGTGCTCTCTCAGTCGGGGTTGCAGGCTTCGGCTGTGGAGGGGGCGGCGCTCCTCTCCGACGATCTCGGCTGGGTCTCTCTTCCTGGGCGGGTTTCGGCGTCTCCATCCTTGTAGTCCTCAGCATTTCCGAGCTGACCTGGTAGTTCTCGAGCAGGGCCACGAGTTCATCTACCGAGGCAGGACTAACTTGGGACGCGTACTTACGAGCCTCCGGCGGCAATGAGCGGATACAGCGGTCAATTATAAGTCTTTCAATCCACGGGGGCTCCCCCGCACTGGTGAGCCAACTGCGAGTGAGCCGCGTTAGGGCCGAGACCTGCGGCCGCGGGGGCTGGGTGGCACAGTAGTTCCAATTGTGAACGCGCTGGGCCCTGGCAGGCAGGCTGTAGCCCTGGCTGGAGAATATGGCAGTCTTTAGCTTATTGTAGTCTCGGGCGTCGGCCAGGGAGAGATCGCGGCAGACGCGCTGGGCTTCCCCCGTCAGAAATGGGGCGATGATGCTGGCCCAGTCTCCTGCTGGCCAATGCTCACGAGTAGCCGTCCGTTCAAACAGCTCGAGGTAGGCCTCAATGTCATCTTCAGGGCCAAATTTGGTCAGCACGTCATTTGGAGGGCGGGGAGCCGTAGCATCCTTATCTATTTTTTTTAACAATTGCTGCACAGCATCTTGTAAGTCTTTTTGGCTCTTGAGCAAAGCTGTGAGCGCATGTGCATGTTCCATGATCTGTGTTTGGTGTGGGTCAGACTACCCGTATTAGCTCCACCATATGTGGTGTCTGACTCCAACCCGGCACAGAGAATAGAAACAGTTCAGGCTTTAAAGCTCAATTTATTTAAAGGAAAACTTAACAGTTCATGGGGCATGCATCTCACGCAAAAACAACTTAGATTCTTCCCATATCAGGGGTTAGTAGGGTTTAGGAGATGCAGTGTAGGCTTCATGAGCGCTCGTACATTGCCTACAAAACAAAAGAAACAACACATGAGCCTTGTATTCAAACATAGCATTGATCTCACATAACACTGAGAAATGAGTGGAGTGTATCGCTTACCGCCGGTCGGTGTTTCCCCAGGGAGAGTCAGGAGTGAGTGAGCCTGAGTGAGCTGCTTTAGTAAACTCAGCCCAGCTGCCTTCTGATTGCCCAGCACGCAGGTGTCATCATTTCCAACTGACTGAGGATGCAGAGTGGCACGTACCGCCCCTCAATCAGTTGCCCTAGGCAACGGGGCTGTCTGAGGTGCTGGACTCTAGGCTCCTCACTCTGGCTCTCACTGTAGGAAAACTCACCTGACCGGCGGGACTGGAGCGAGACTCCACAGGGCATATACTGATGACATCAGTGATCTCCATATATGGGCATGAAAAGGACACAGATCGGACAGCTATGCCCATATATGGTCCTGTGCATATATGGGAACGAACGTCTGTCTGTGTCTCTTTTGTGTCCATATATGGAGATCTTTGTATCTGGCGGTCCATGGCTCTTTTATGACCATATACTGTATGGAGATCCCTGATGTCATCAGTATGGGTGTGATAGGGTCAGTTTTGTAACTGCATGTTTTACCATTTATGGAAAACACTTGATGGCGTGTGCACTGTGCAGCTATATTTGTTATTTGATCTCATTATTTTAGTTCTTGTTTTTATCGGTTATTAATTATTCAGCACCCACGTGAAGGCTCCGTTTTGGGACCTTTCATTCATTTCGTGAACACTAGCCCTGGCCTGGTTTAAGACTATTGGTGCATGCTTTTATATGCTGTTAATACTTTGTAGCTCTTATTTTTGGTGTTTGGATTATTAGTAATAAATATGACTTCATTCAAGTCTATGCTAGCGTATTCCATCAGAACGCTGAAGATAATGAGAAGGAACACAAATGTAATTGACGTCAAGAGGACTCTTTTCTCGCCCAGGCAGCACATCTTCAAACATACAGAGGGCAAGTTTTTTTTGTTTGGGCGTCAGTCAAGTACTTCAGCTGCCAGTGGTGAAAGGGGAGAGGACTCATATCTGAAATGGTTCCTGCTTCTAATTCCTGCCGCAACGTTTGGCCTTGGAACATGGCAGGTCAAACGGCATCAGTGGAAAATGCGACTCATTGCAGATCTGAGAAGTCTTACTACTGCAGAGCCTATTCCTCTTCCTATTGATCCTCTTGAGCTGAATAGCTTAGAATACAGAAGGGTGACGGTTCGAGGACAGTACGACCACTCACAGGAGATGTATATACTGCCCCGCTCACTGGTTAAGCCAGAGAAGAACGCCAGGGAGGCTGGCACACGGTCCTCCAGTGGAAAAAATGGAGCAAATGTCATTACTCCATTCTACTGTACCGACCTAGGCATCACAATCCTGGTGAACAGAGGATATGTCCCCAGGAAGAAGATAAGACCTGAGACAAGGGAAAAGGGACAGGTGGAAGGAGAGGTAGACGTGGTAGGGGTAGTAAGGCTGACAGAAATCCGCAAACTCTTTGTGAGACACAATGATGTGGAGAACAACCGCTGGCACTACCGCGATCTCGAGGCCATGTCCAGTGTCACCGGAGCTGAGCCCATCTTCATTGATGCAGACTTTGGCAGCACCATTCCTGGCGGACCGATAGGTGGACAGACCAGAGTCAACCTGAGGAATGAACACATCCACTATGTAATACATTGGTATGGTCTGTGTGCTGCAACTTCGTATATGTGGTATGCAAAGTTCATCACAAAGATAATATGAACTGAACAGCTGTCTTGATAAAACTGAGTTGTGTAGACATTATGTATTTACAAAAGATTGAGATGAAGACATTAGGTAAAAATGAACTCCATGTTCAAACTCCATTTCCCTCAAATGGTGGGCCATGTACGGTACTTCATTGCAGCACAGGGACTCTTCTTCAGTGTCCATGACTGTGCAGTTGCCACAAGTGCACCAATCTACTACCCCTTGCCTTGGGTTAGGATGTGGTTCTGGTTGAGCCGCTGCGACTGCTTGAGCTGCTGCAACAGCTTCACGTTCAGCCTCTCGCTCCCTCATTTCCTCGTCATTGTACTATGGTTCGAAAGCCGTCCACACGCCCCATCCTCGGAACAAATATGGGCAAATGATTTCCGCCTCCTGTAGCTCTGTGTAAAGAGATGAATAATAGCGGGAGTAGATCCTGGTCGTTTTTAATGGCCTATAGGTATATATTCTGGCTCACAAGACATAGCACTTGTACACAATCCAGCTGAATTGGCTGAAAATGCGCCGGCGCCTGTTTAATTAAAGGACATTGTGTCCCCCCACTATTCAGTCCAGCCAAAAAAGAAAAAAAAAAAAAATACATATATATATTTTCTTTTTTCTTTAAAATAATAATAATAATAATAATAATAATAATAATAATAATAATAAAATCAGTCCAGTCCCCCGCATCTCGCGACCACCACGAGCGCGAGGTGGGAGGACCCAGGCTGGGTGGGTCCCCCCACCGCGGTGCTCGCCACGAGGTGGGGCCACCAACCCAAGTCGACAGACATACACTGTCATTTACGGTAAAAAATGTGCGGCCCGAGAGCCGGTATTAAGGTAATTGCAAGACGCAAAGTCACAGGTCAGGAAGCCTTTGATCTACATCCACCTGCCTCTCTGCCGTCCAGGTGCCCAGCCCACGCAGCTCACCTCAAGAGTTTACTTAAACTTTACTTAATGCACAGCTAAGTCAACATGCTGTTCACCAGAAAGATAGGCGGGAGGGCATGTTGCAGCAACTCAAAAGCTTGCGTTTTCTTGTGAGGCAGGGGCTTGCTGTCAGGGGACACACGGATAAGGAGTCAAACTTCCTCCAGCTGACTACCTTAGTGGCAGAAGTTCTGGAAAGTTTCATTGCCACAGGAAAATCATTTTCCCACGAAATCCTTGATGAACTAATAGAACATTTTTATTTTATTTAACCTTTATTTAACTAGCAAAAACACATTGAGACACAGTCTCTTTTTCAAGTGGGAACTGGCCAAGATGCAGCGTTAAATTTACACAGTCTAAGCTTAACATACAAATACAAAAACAAACAACAAAATAGTCATCCAAGATACATCACAAATACATAAGATAACTCCTAATGATACACTTTTCACAATAGAAAAAAGCCAAAAGTCAAACAAGAAATAGTAATACACACAGTGTACAACCAATACAAATAACCCAGAACCTACCGCTAGGCTAGTAAACCTCCGGACAGGTGCAGTTGTTTGTGAATAAAACTAAGGTGATTCTTTTGAAGCTTCTCAAGGGAATTAGAGCAGCCAATTTGAGTTTGGTCTGGAGATCATTCCACGACCAGGGGCCAAAGAAAGAAAGACATTTTTTACCCCCCTCAGATGAAAATGAGGGTACTTCACAGCGTAACCAAGCATTTGATCTGAGGTTTAAGCCATTTCTAACCAATTTGAATTTGGAGGTAATGTAGTAGGGGAGCTCACCAAGAATAGCTTCATAAATGAAATTATACCAGTGTTGCAGCCTGCGCGTAGTCAAAGAGGACCAATCAACTGCAGCATACAGCGTGCAATGGTGAGTTCTAAAAGGAGAATTCGTTATGAATCTCAGTGCAGCATGGTACAGGGGATCCAGCTTGGCCAGTGTGGAGGCACAAGCAAACCTGTAAATATTGTCACCATAATCCAGCTGGGACAAAAACAGACCAGTGACCAATTTTTTACGAGCGGTGCAGGCAAAACAAGCCTTCAGTCTGTAGAAAAAACTTAGAGTAAATTTTAGCTTCTTACTCAAGGCATCAATATGGAATTTAAAATTTAGATGTTTGTCCAACCAGAACCCAAGGTATTTATAGCGATCAACCCACTCAATTGGGGTGCCATCTAAAGTGGAGATGCTTAAGAGGGCTGAACATATGTATCGCACCACGCTCAATACATTGCTGTCCATGATCAAAGCTGATAGACATTATGCCATAATTGTGGATGAGACGAGGGACATAAGTGGGAAACAGCAGCTGTCACTTTCTGTGCGATGGGTCTCAAGTGATTACGTTGTGAGCGAGGTCTTTATTGGGATGTATGACTGTCCTAAAACTGATGCAGAGTCCATAACACACACAATTGAGGATATACTGTGCCGGTGTGGTCTGGATATAATGGATATGGGGGCCAGACATACGATGGTGCGTCTGTGCTGCAGGGGAAAATGTCTGGTGTGGCCAAACGAATCAAGGACAAAAACCCCAAAGCAATTTCTATCCATTGCATGAATCATAGTCTAAACTTCATTCTGCAAGAGGTTGGAAGTGTCTATTGATTACAACTTACAACTTGTTCATGACATTCACAAGATGATCGCAGGCTCACCAAAAAGGCTGGATGTTTTTGAGAAAATGCGTGCCTTTCACACTCCTAAAGATGGACCCTGTCCCAGTCGGAATCTAAAAGCCGGCAGCTATCAAATCCCTACTCGATAACTATGAGGCTGTGTTTGACACACTGGATGAGATTCGGATTACAAACCCTACCTCCCAGGCAGCCAAAAAAGCCCCTGGATATCAGGTATGGATGAAACAGTTTGAATATCACCTGGGACTGAAGGTTGCCTTCAGCCTGTTCTCCACTGCGGAGCAAGTTGCACGAGAACTACAGTGTAAGGACATGTGTGCAGAAAAAGTGCGCTCCTCTGTACAGAGCTACTAAACGCTACACTGAGCCTGAGCGTGCGCCACCTAAACGGCCCAGACAGTCTGAAGTCGTAACAGCTGCGGTCGTACACCAGCCACCAGTCCCACCACCACCAATGGGTTTGCTGTCTTCAAGTCCCCGTGCATCAGCGAGTCCCCTGCCACTGGAGAGTCCCCTACCACCGGCCAGTCACCTACCACAGTGGGCCAGTCACCTGTCAATGCCGAGTCCCGTACCACCGGCCAGTCACCTGTCAACCGCGAGTCACCTGCCAACACCGAGTCACCTACCACCGGTCAGTCACCTGCCAACGCCGAGTCACCTACCACCGGTCAGTCACCTGCCAACGCCGAGTCACCTACCACCGGCCAGTCACCTGTCAACGCTGAGTCACCTTCCACCTGTGGCCGTACCCCCTGCTGTGAGGCGTGCTCCATCAGCAGCAGGTATGTTTGATAGCCCCAATAGATACATAGGGAGACAGGAATGCCCACAAACGTTACACCTGGATTTAGCATGGTTCATGTATGTTTACGTCTGTTTCAGGACTACCATAATGTTGAATTAATCACTTGGAGTAGCTTCCCACGCAACACACTTTACAGTTTTTCTCGAATGTCAGAACACATTTCTGGAAACTGCCCTCCGTTTTCACTAAACTCTAAACACAAAACACTTTTCTCAAGCTAGCTCCACAAAAACTTGCATTCTCTTTGCAAAACCAAACTCTCACTCCAAAACCCAAACTTTCACCACAAAACTGTTGCTCCTATGGCCAAACCAAAACTTTGACAACAAAATCGTCCTCGCAGCTTGCAAAAATGTAAACACTATTGGGTGTCAATCACACACTTCAATAAAAATTGAAAACACAATGTTCAGGGTGTGATGTTCTATATATCCCATCATCTGTATAGTAATCACATCTGTATAGTAATCAATAGTAAGTCACAGATTATTTTTGGGGGAATTGAATCCCATTTATTGATGACAACTAATGGGGAAATACAGTACAAAATAAAACATGTCAAAAATTATTGTATTCTTGTAAAGAGGTACTGTATATTGTGCAAGGTCACACGACTGCAATCATGGGGTTTGTGCGGGGGCCTGTGCGGGGGCCTGTGCATCACGTCGTCGGGCGGGGTCAGGCCACAGGACCTCGTCGACATCGCAGGCTATGTTTTCCCTCGCCAGGCAGCGGGGGAAGAAAGCTCTGGCATGCCGGACCCAGCCTGGGTAAGCCCCAACAGCCACATCATCACAGGCCAGGTCCATGGCCCTGAGGAGGTTGTCTCTTCTATACGGTTGCCGGTCATACACCTTCCACCGCCATGATGAGAAGAACTCCTCTATGGGGTTGAGGAAAGGTGAGTAGGGTGGCAGACATACATTGAGGAATTGTGGGTTTATATTGAACCACTCTCTTATCTGGTTGGTGCGGTGAAAACTGACATTGTCCCAGATGATGACATAGATGGGAGGAGGCTGTGTTGGAACCGGATTCTGCTGCTCACGGTCATTCAGGATGTCTCGTAGCTCTCCCAGGAATGTGAGGAGACGTTGGGTGTTGAAGGACCCAAGGAGAGCATGTGGAGAAGCCCTTCCGAGGTCATGGCTGCACATAGGGAGATATTCCCCCCACGTTGGCCAGGAACGTCCACAATTGCTCTTTGACCAATTATGTTACGACCTGCTCCTCCTCCTCCTTGGCCTGCTCCTCTCCCTCCTTGGCCTGCTCCTCCTCCTCCTTGGCCTGCTCCTCTCCCTCCTTGGCCTGCTCCTCCTCCTCCTTGGCCTGCTCCTCTCCCTCCTTGGCCTGCTCCTCTCCCTCCTTGGCCTGCTCCTCTCCCTCCTTGGCCTGCTCCTCCTCCTCCTCCTCTGTGTATTCCACCTCTGACACGAACTCTGCCTCTGTCCATTGTGTTGCTGTTTGGCACCTTCAGCAAACTGTGCATTCTAAACTGGCCTATATAGGTGTTGTCACATCAGTGGCAGGTGTCTTCAATTTTGAGTCACCGTGTTTAAGCAATGACACCTGTGCCTTCGTTGTGTTCAACTTTTGATGACTGAGTCATTTTGCATCATGTGAGCAAAATGAGTTCAGTGAATGAGAATGTGTTCATATTGTTGTGCAACGTGTGTTTTAGCAAGTGCGATAGTGTTTAGACTAAGTGCAAATGTGTTTAGAGTTCTGCAACGTGTGTTTTGGCAAATGCCAATGTGTTCAGAGTTTTGTGAAATCGGAGATTGAGGTGAAATGTGTTTATAGTTAAGCCAACTGGGGGCCTGAGAGAGAGAGAGAGAGAGAGAGAGAGAGAGAGAGAGAGAGAGAGAGAGAGAGAGAGAGAGGCAGTGAGAGGCAGTGAGAGGCAGAGAGAGGCAGACAGACAGACAGACAAGTGACAGAGTGAGAGAGAGGCAGACAGACAGACAGACAGACAGACAGACAGTGACAGAGTGAGAGAGAGGCAGGCAGACAGACAGACAGACAGACAGACAGACAGACAGACAGACAGACAGACAGACAGACAGACAGAGTGAGAGGCAGACAGACAGAGAGAGAGGCAGACAGACAGACAGACAGACAGACAGACAGACAGTGACAGAGTGAGAGAGAGGCAGACAGACAGACAGACAGTGAGTGAGAGAGACAGACAGACAGACAGTGACAGAGTGAGAGAGAGGCAGACAGACAGACAGACAGACAGACAGACAGAGAGAGAGAGAGAGCGAGTAATCATTGCTATTGAGTACTTGTTCAGTAACATGAGTCTCCCTGTCTCTCCAGCTCTTTAGAAAACAGAAAATACAAATCTTAGGATGCCAATTTTGTCCAATCAGGACAGAGAACTCATACAGCATACAGGATAAACAAGTTAAATTGGAAATGGTGAAACAAAAAAAATGAGCAGACACATTTTAACTACATATTGTAGCTTCATAAACTTGTTTGACTTCACTATCATCAGTGCCTCAGCTGTAATAGGCTCTATGCACAGCAGCCATATTGGGAATGAATTGGGCCCCTTCCTTCACAGGTGTCACCAATAATAATACTAATTAAGGCTCTGTTCCATTTAGTGTGGCATAGTGGTTGTCTTATTTTAAAAGGCCCCCATAACTCTGAGAGTGTACAAATGGAACCAAATGGACCAAATGGAACCAAATGGACCCTAATGGATCCATTTGGTTCCATTTGTACACTCTCAGAGTTACACACCCACCATAAGGGGCCATTTGGGAACCAAAATGGAGTGTTTCTAGTGAGCCAACATGCACAATATCAGCACCCTGACCAGAATGGAACAGAGCCTTCATTAGCATCATTTAACACCTGTGAAGGAAGTAAGTAGCGGCCCAATGTCTTTCCAATATGGCTTTTCTGCTGGGTGATGAGGAGTGGGTAAGGACGGGCACGACAAAGTTTATCCAGGTTAGTAGACTTTACTGGGAACGCACGCACGTGAATACAGTTTACTTTACAGTTGGTCAGGATGATGAAAACACTTAACGTAACAACTTGCTGGCGACAGGTGAGTATTCTATCACTTGGGTGAGACGATCCGTCCATGCTGTTGAACACTGAGAAACCAATGAAGCCAATGACAGTGAAAAAAAAAGCACAGAAAGTACAGTTTAATGCTAAAAGGATTTAACCCAAGAAAGCACTATGGCTTGTTTCCATTGGGGTCCTGTGTATTCAATTCATAGAAACGTTTAGTGGTAGACAAATACACAATACTATGCAAAAACATTCCATGCAGTTCCGAATTGCACCCATCTGTAAGTTCTCTTTTAGAGCGGGATTTATCCTGTGACTTCACAGTATAAATCAGTCTTTATCTCCACAAACATTCAGGGAGAGCAGATCCCAAGATGTAATATTTAACTTGTGTACAGGAAGTTGTTATGTCCACATAACAGTTGTAAGAATGCCATTGAATGTGTTGTGAATTAACGCAGTGACAGTGAAAAGGGAGAGAGAAATTTGTTGCTATTTGATTACTTTCCCTGCAACAATTATAATTTTCACATTAACTAAGAGGGAGAGGAGAGGAGATAGGCTCTATTCACAGCAGCCATATTATGATGACATTCACGGGTGTTACCAATGATACTAATGAAGGCTCTGATCCATTCTGGTCAAACAGAGTCAGGGTACTGATATTGTGCATGTTGGCCCACTGGAAACACTCTGTTACACCAGTGCGTCTACAGTTGGGGTCCAGGGACCCTCATGGGCTTCCAAATGGCCCCTTACAGGTGTGTAACTCTGAGAGTGTACAAATGGAACCAAATGGACCCGTAAGGGTAACACCTGTGAAGGAAGTGATACTATGGCTGCTGTGCATAGAGCCTATTGTCTGTACTGACATCTACACAGCTGAAACACTGCAAAGTCTTCTTCTCCTCCATGTGGGGCCGTCTGGGTAGTGGTGAGACTTCATCGGCAAACCTGTGAATGGAGCATAAGCACACATGGAGAACAGGAATCAATACAGACCTTCAAAAACATCGACAGCATATTCACAGTGCTTCACTGGTGTTGCCGGTGGTGGTGTGTAACTAACAGGAGAACAGGAGAAGGTGCAGGCTGCCGGGTCACACATCCCCATTTTGTTGGCCATGGCGGCTTCTGTGAGGTCTACCGGGAGCAGCTCTGCGCTCCACAGGATGGAGAAACGAACCCGGTGGGAAGAGCCGTTCTCCAGCATTGTCACCTCAGGGATGGCAGGACACCTGGAGGAAAGAAGGTCCAACATGGTACCTCACTATTTCATCCTTCAGTCTTTCACTCTTATTTAGCCCCTTAAGAGCGGGGACGCATCTGTGTCATTTTTGAGCTTGTAGATCTGCTATTTTTGGGAAAGATCGTGGACATTTTGTGCAAATCTTTGAATATATATATATTTTTTAAGCGAACATTTCTGACTAAAATCTTTGCTTCTGGGGGATTCTACAAATGTCATCTAAATCCTAACAGTTTTTTTTTTAACGTATGTTGCTATATGATATCAGTGGTTCTCAAATTTTTCATGTCAAGGACCACCCAAAATGATATGTATTTGTTCGTGGACCCCCATCTCAAAATATTTTGTTCCAGGGACCCCCAGAAGTTGAAACATGAGTTAAAAATGTTCGCTTAAAAAAATATATATATATTAAAAGATTTGCACAAATTTTCACGATTAAAAAAAAAAAATGCCGATCTACAAAGCTCATAGCGAGGCTATGAGCTTGTAGATCAGCTATTTTTGAATAGCCAAAGAAATCTAAAAATGACACAGATGCGTACCCTGGCCTTAATGAGTTAAACACAGAAACCATAGGGTCCCTGTTCTGGGGTTTTGAACTGGCTTTTTTTCTCCAAATGGCAGATCTACAAGCTCACAGCATGTCACATTGGCTATTCTGGTCGAAGAGATTTGGTGTAAAGGGAAAACGGAGGGGGCCTATAGGCCAGGCCCCTGGGGGACCCAGGTCAATGAAGTACAGTGTAGGCTACTTTGCAGTGTTGTCATGACTGGTGTTGTATGAGGGACAGGCCACTAGGGGGCATGACACTAAAATAAAATGAACCATTCATGAATTATTTCATATAGCTATTGGTTTTAAGTGGTTCAGGGATTTTATATTCATATAAAGATACACTAAACTAATAATTAACTGAGTTTTCACATTATAGTTTCTAGTACCCAGTGGTGGACAAAGGGATAGTTGATAGTTCAGCCCCAAAATTACCTATTTTCAATATTTTTTCATACTTTGGATTATGTTTTCAGGTGCAAGATTTAAAAACTCAACAAAAGATACCATTTAAAAAATATATATGTACACAACTATAACATTCCACCAGTGGAGGAAAAAGTACTCATATTTTTACTTAAGTAAAAGTATCAATACTGCAATGTAGAAATAATCTAGTACAGTAAATAAAAGTCCGGAATTCAACATTTACTTGAGTAAAAGTACAAGTATTGGCATCAAAATATACTTAAAGTACTTAAAGTAAAAGTACTCATTATGCAGAATGTCCTGTTTTAAGTTTTCATCTTTTGAAAATAGCAGATCTACAAGCTTACAATGATCACAACGCATTGTGAGCTTGTGAGATCTGCTATTTTCAAATAGCCGAAATATATATTGAGCTTAAGTGATTAGTGTATGTTTAGAAATTAAAATCTAAATCTACAATAACTAGTAACTAAAGTTGTCAAATAAAGGTAGTGGAGTAAAAGTACAATATTTTCCTCAGATGTAGTGGAGTAGAAGTAAAAGTATTGAAAATTGGAAATACTGCAGTATATAAAAGTAAAACTACCTCAAAATCGTACTTAAGTAGGCCTACAGTACTTAAGTAAATGCACTTTATACTTTTCACCACTGCAGTCCACAAGATAGCAGCCTTAAGTGCAAAAATGTTCACATATTACATTGCTTCAGTCGTCAAATCAATTTACATGTAGACCTACTTTTAGCCTTTTAGTGGGTGAATTATACCCACCATTCCTTGATTCTCACAGTCCAAATATTGTAATGTTTATTTTGTTACTGTTGACTTGACTCTGTTTTTGATCATTGTAATGCAGTCAGAGTCAGTTACTTCTGTGGAACAGTTAATAACAAAAACTGAAGCTTTGTTGTAAACCCTTTAAAGTGAAAGACAATGTTTTTTTGCAATGTTGACAATGCTGAGTCATGCAGATAAAAGGTCATAAATCAATCTGTGGAGCAGAATCTAAACAACCGGAAGACTCGCCCCCAGAGGTCAAATAAAAATGCGGTGGGGCCGTGCTCTTAGGCAGGATTTTTTTTCCCAACAAGATTTTAAAAATATTTTTAGATTTTTATCAATGCGAGAACAATGGCTTCTATTATTGCATTGCAACTTTCCAGGATTACAAAGCCTACAGTTTCTATTAGCTTGGATTCCCTATCGATGATGTCACGGGTTTCTGAACTATCCACAGCCTTCCTCTGAGACACAGACTGAGTAGATTTTTTTTTTCATTTCATCATGAGCATTAGTGAGGACCTATTATATGAAGATAGGTTGAAAATGGGTGAAGTCGTCCTTTAACTATAATAACCAGACGATTACTCACCCCATGGAGCCTTGAATTCAGAGATTTCTTTTTTTTTTCTTTTTTATGTTTTTGCCATTACTGAGCCAATCATTTGATGACTGACACTAAGGGCAGGTACACACTGTAGGACTTTTAAAGTGGTCGGGGGTTGTCTGATCGTTAAGCATTTCACACTACAGGAGTTTATTTCTTGAAATCGGCCGTCATATATCGTGATTGTCACCCTATATAGATTGATCCCCGACCAGGGATTACACACTGATAGTTCACTAGGATGCTGTCCAGAGTCAGACCCAATACATGCATTTGTTTTTATTCCAATTCATTTTAATCGACGTCTCCCGTGATATATCTCCCTCTCCCTCTCGTCAGACGCAGTCAGTGTTGCCATGTCCGCTTATCATAAGCGACTTTGGGATTGTTTTTCTGTTGCTTGAAAGTGTATTTGCTTATTTGGTCTTGTTTCCTAATGTTGTTTGAACCAGTTGTTCTCAAACATTTTCATGGCGTGACCTGGTAGATCGTCTATTTTCAAAAAAGTGCTCATGTGGCCTGTCGCTTTTGTTGGGCTTGTTTTCATAGATCTGGTTGCTTATTTCCCTGGCAAAATCTGGCAACAACAACAAAAATAGGCACGGGTTCCCGAGTGACAGACACGCTGCTCACACACACACACACACACACACACACACACACACACACACACACACACACACACACACACACACACACACACACACACACACACAGAGAGCTCACGCTCTCTCTCTCATTCAGTTTTATAATGTTTAACTCCCTATCTGCGTCAGATCGGGAGGTTTTGTCGGCGAGCGCCAAAAAAGGTCGCGGACAGCATAATCGGACCAAATATCCTGCAGTGTGTACCTGCCTTTACACTGACTGACACTATGATTGTGGAGTAACACTCCACAATCATAATCTGTGGAAACCCTTTATCCACAGCCTGGGGGTCCACAATCACCATCAGACCTCCAGCTTAGAATTTGCTCACCTCTGATCAACGTTCGGAGCCCTTGCATGAACCTAGTTGTGACACTGCATTCCTTTAAATACTGTCATGCCATTTATCATTATCTAGTCATTTTGTACTTACGGGTACAAGATTTGTATCAAACTATCGAAGCTCGGTAGAACTGGTAGAACTTGATCTTCTCCTGACCTCAAGTAACACTGTCCTCCGAAAAGCCAGCAATCTCTATGATAACCACATGACACGCACCCAGTCACCTCTGCACCTAAATGGCCCTTTGCTCATGTAACGTGCGATGGAAGCACTAACTGTGATAAGACCCAGTTATTGAAACCCCAATACGTAATAGACTTTCACCATGCCACATTTAATGCCTGTCTTAGCCACCTGGCAGTCTTAAGGTTTTCTTCAGAATAGGTAACCTCTTTAACACCTGGTATCCCCATTTTGGGCATGTCATTATAGGCTAAGTAAATAAACAAATAATTAGAACAATTTCTGAAATGTTTTGAAAATACCGGGTCTACAAGCTCTCAACATGTCATGATGTAATGTGTTGTAGATCACTTATTTTGTACGTCTGTGGCAAAAAAAAAATATTGATGAAAATGTCCATCACAAGCTGGCATGGTGATGACCCCTGCTCAAGTAACATTTTGAACACAGGCCTTTTTACCTTTTATATTGTGGTATTGCTACTTCTACATCTACTTCATTTTAATGCACACATTAGTCATGTAATCAAGATTGTCTTCTTTCATCTGAGAAATATTGCACGAATTAAGAGCCTATCTGTCGTTGGATGATGCAAAAACGTTGATCCACGATTTTGTTTTCTCTCGGTGTGAGTATTATAATGCACTTTTCTCTGACTGCTTGGAATAAACTCCCAGTATACCCAAGACAGGCCCCCTCTGTACATAGCTTTAAAGCACAGCTCAAGACGTATTTCTTCACTCTTGCTTTTAGTTGATCTTTTTTTTCTATATCGCTGTGTTGTTATTTATGTCTTCGCTGTTTGCTTGATTCCCTGCCTCTTTGCTTTGGCCATTATTTGAATGCCATTACTATTATTTATTATTATCTTCCTGCCTTTATTTTTATGCCATTGTTTTAAATTGTTTCAATGTTGTTTTTTCTGCTTTGTTGTTGAATTGTGTTGCTTTTTCTGTAAAGCACTTTCTCTTTATTTTATTATGTCTTTCACCCTGTAAAGCACTTTGAGCTGCATTTATGTAATGAAAGGTGCTATATAAATAAAGATTATTATTATCATCATTATTACTTAAGTAAGTAACTGAGTACTTAGAGTACTGAGACCTACATTTCTCGAATGAAGTAGGTTCGTGCAGCCGTGGGGTCGTGGAGTTTGGAATAGTGAGCTCCCCAGCAGTCCTTCAGCACGAGCACGTGCCCAGGAATAATTTCCCAATCCTCTGCAATCTCAAGTTGGACGTACAGGACAGAGCCCGGTTGGACCAGTAATGGGTTAATAGGTGAAGCCGGGGTCTCGGAAGAAGGTCATCTTGTCGGCAATGGTGGGTGGTGGATGTGTGATGTAGATGGAGCCAACTTCATTCCCAAAAATATACAAGATATAGTTTGGAAAATAAATGAGTAATATATATAATAATAATAATAGTAACAGCGCTACATTTTACCGAAAGTTGCATAATGTAATTACTGTATTTATTCAAATAAGCTACTGCAACACAACAGCCAGCGTGGTGTCTCCATTATGTTTAGATAGCGTGACTTGTCACAGGCAAGTCACACAATCAGCCAATAACACAAGACATCATGTATAAGCTGTTGTTCACCAAATGCAATATTTATTTTCACATATATATATGCTGTATTCTTTGTACAGTAAGGTCTAATATGAACTATGCCAGCATTTGAAGTTTGATGCAAATCTTATGGTTACTGAATAAACAAACAGAAGTTTATATGAGGACATCAGAGACAGTTTACCTGTGCCGTTGTTAGGATCAACAGTTTGTATGAACGCCATGAAGAGAACAGCTGAAACAACCATGGGCTGCATCCTGCACATCAGACATTAACCTGTTTTTTTTTTAAATGTTAAAGTATAAAAAATAAAGTGTTTAGTCTGACTGCAGCATTGTAGCACAGAAACACACAGAACCCAACAACACAGGTTCACTGCTTCACTAACAGATTGCATTTCCAAGATACGTTATAGCACACAAATGACCACTTTAAACTTTTATGGACAGAAAATACCCTTACCTGTCTTCAATTTAAGATTCTTTCCTCTGCTTAAAACGTTAAGGCCAGATACTGAAGGATTTCCACAAGTTGTGAGACTTATAAGACTGTGTTTCAGTAACAAATGGGAGGTGTGGTGAGAGTGTGAGAGTGTGAGAGCACGTGAGAGGGTGAATGTCATCTACCAGAGCTAAACCATTTGTTTTGTTTGGTTTGGCAAGGTAGCTTCAATAGTTGTGGTTTCTATTTTGGGCGGGAAGCCCTATTTGTAACTATACCTTTACAGTATGTATCTACACAGTATATAGCAACATACATTTGTTGTAATTTTGTAATAAATATTTGAAGTTTTTCAGACAACTTAGGTCAGGAATTGGATCGTCCTCAGGTCTAAATGGGTTAAGGTGATCAGGTATTCTCTGTTGATGAGAAGTCCAATGCATGCAAATGTAACAACACACCCTACAAGCTACACTTGATTTGATTTGATCTGTTAGACGTTAAATGCTTCTCACGGAAACGTCAAGGATAAAATGCCAAACAAGGAAACTTGAGCCAAACAACTTAGTACATGATGAGTGATTTCCCAGTGACGGCACGCCTCCTGACAGGAACCAGTAGGCGTGAGCACATTACGCCCGTGTTGGCCTCACTCCACTGGTTACCTGTTCGTTTCAGAATTGATTTTAAAATGTTATTGTTTGTTTTTAAATCCCTGAATGGCTTGGCACCCCAGTACCTCTCTGACCTCATAAAGGTCTATACCCCCCCCCCCCCAAGGTCACTGCGGTCTGCCGGCCAGCTAAATCTTGAGTTCACAGTAAAGACCAATTTAAAGACCAGAGGAGACCGAGCCTTTGCTGCCATAGCCCCCTCACTATGGAATGCACTCCCCTCCATGTTAAAAGGGTCCCCACCATTGAGACTTTTAAATCTCGGCTTAAGACACATCTTTATACCTTGGCATTTTAACCCCGCTTGAGAGTTTCTGTGGTCTATGTCTTATTGTTCTTTGTGTGTCCTTGCTGGTGTTTTTTTTGTGTTTTAGCATATTTTAACAGTGTACTTTGCATGATTTTCTGTACAGCACTATGTAAACCCTGGTTGTGAAACGTGCTATATAAATAAAGTGGATTGGATTGGATTGGAGTGAGCCATACGACTATGGCTCACTGGGTAATCACTCATTACCTCCGTCTAAAACCGGGTTATAACTAGACTAACGGTGAACGTTTAAAAAAAAACAGCTAATCAACGTCTAGGCTAAGAATAGACGTTGAAAAAACGTTCACTGTTACACCAGTTATAACCCGGTTTTAGCCTAGCCGTTAAGACGTATTTTAGACAAAAAATGCTCAGTGGGTAATGAAGGGCATGCCAGGATTTTAATTGAATGCAGTGTCACAATAGTTTCATGCAAAGGCACCTAATTTGATCAGAGGTGAGCAAACTTTTAGGTTGGAGGTCTGATGGTGATTGCGGACCCCCAGGCAGTGGATGGAGGGTTTCCATTATGATTGTGGAGTGTTATTATAGTTGTTATTGTCATTATTGGACACTTTGAAACACTTTCTCTCAACTAACTCAGCCAGCTTTACTTGTCCACTTCTGCCCTCCTTTGCCTTGGTAGCAAATAATAGCTCCTTCTGAACAGATGCCTTCTGTTTTTGCTCTTTTCCTGCACCATTTTCTCACTGGGGTCTATGAGCATGTTACTTTACGAGTCACCAAAGTTATTCAAACACATTTTTAACATATTTTTATTTTATAATGAAGAAACTATAGGCTATATTTTGATTTTCTAAAAAAAAAAATGGGGAAAAAAAAAGAAGAGACATGTCTTGCCACGGACATGTTTGTCTCTGTACGGACATGATGATGACCCCTGTTCTGTACTTGGTTTGGCTCCTTTTCCCCTCTACACCAAACCTCTTCCAAATTGTTGCACAGAGTTGCGCTGTGTTGAAGATATATTGTGGAAAATGTTTATGTAATGTTTAAAGCACTATAGGACACTTTAAGACAACAGGACAGTGCCCATTGTCATCCTAGTGTCATCCCTAATTAGTGGGATTGAGCCCATCTGTGCCAGAGAGACCAGGCTACCTGCTTATTAGGCAGACAGAGACACCTGCCTTCATGGACTGATTTGAAATGTTTGTTGAATGAAGTGCCAACATATTGTTCCACCTCCCCTTTCCCCTGATTTTATTAGTATTGTTAAACTTATAGGAAAATAAATGATTTTAATTGCATTCAAAGAAGTTGTCCGACTCCGCTGATATTCGTGCAACAAAGTTTGGTGCCGAAACCCGGGAGGGAGAAAATCTACAAGAAGATCTATGAGCGAAGAAGACGCGAATACACAGACACATGAAAGGATGTCGGACATTCAAAGAAATAAGAGATTAAGGGGAGCCGTAAGAAGCGCAACAACTAGATTGTTGACGAAGATCGATCAGGAGATCGCAATGGAACGGCCTAATGTGGAAATATTGGAGGAGTATCTGGAACAATTGTTGGCAAGAGAAAGAACTTTAACAGAATATGATCGGGAAATTGAAGGTGAAACAGAGATGGAACACCTGGAGGAAGAGGTGAATACCGCTTTGGAATATCTGGATTCAATAAGCCAGAGATGTACAAGAATAAGGCGCATTCGGAGAAATGCTGAAGACGGAGAAAATGCATCTAATCGGTCTGCATCTAACTCAGAAAATGTCATGAGAAGACAACAGTCAGTCAAGTTGCCTAAGTTGGTCATGGAAAAGTTTACTGGAGATGTGAGTCAGTGGCAAAGCTTTTGGAGTCAATTCGAGACAGCAATAGACAAAAACACAAGTCTCAGTAAGTCTGACAAATTCACGTATTTAAAGTCATTCTTAAGTGGCACAGCGGCTAATGTAGTTGCTGGATTGGCTTTATCAGACCAGAATTATGACAATGCCATTAAAATGCTTACCAGTCGATTTGGGCGTAAAGATTTAATAATTAATGCCCACATGAATAAGCTGTTAAATCTCACTCCAGTGAAAAAGGCCACAGATGTAATTGCATTACGCAGACTGTATGATGACATTGAGATACAAGTAAGAAGCCTCGATTCAATGGGAGTTGTATCCAATACCTATGGAAATCTGTTGTGCCCAATTCTAATGAAAATGATACCGGAGGAAATAGCCCTCGATTTCACACGTCAAACTGGCGGTGATGAAGAGGAGGGTGAAGAAACGAACAATGCATTCAGTGTAAAAGGCCTGATGTCCTTTGTGCAAAAAGAAGTGGAGAGTCGTGAGAGAACGGCCAATCTTACGCAAAGAGCGCAAGACCCCCCAGAGAGAGAAACAAACAGGGAGCGCTCCTGGGAGAAAAGAACGGAAAAAAGGAAAGCCTACAGCGGCGCATCTTCAACAGCCGCATTTCATGCTGCGAGTTACAGAGATGATTCAATGTGCATATTTTGTAATAGGAATGATCACAAATCAAAGAACTGTACAGAGCTAACTGTTGAACTAAGGAGAGAAAAGCTGAGGACACAAGGCAGATGTTTTGTATGTCTGGGTAGCAGGCATGTTGCGCGTAATTGCAGAGCGCAAGGCATTAACTGTGACGAGTGCGGGCGCAGACATCACAAAACAGTTTGCAATCAAACGGCCGGTCAATATTCAGCGCAAGATAGACGCTCTGATGTGCACCACGGCAGCGACAGACAGGTTGAGCGCAGCAGTGCCTCAGATGCAATAGTTGCAAGTTCACCATGCAATTCTGACCACAGTACAGTATTACTGCAGACAGCTACTATTTGGATAGACGCACCAACACAAAGCCAAGTAGCAAGGTGCCTATTAGATGGGGGTAGCACCCGCAGTTTTATTAAAGAGGATATTTCCAGAGCACTTAACCTGCCAGTGATTGGAAAAGAGACACTAAATGTGTATGTATTTGGTTCCAAAACGCCACAAAGAATTACCTGCAGGAAAGTGAAGGCTCGTCTGAGAAATATCAGAAGCAATCAAAGTATTGATGTCCAGTTACTGGAAACACCCAAACTGAGCTCTTCAATGATTAAAGCGCCAAATGCAAAGATAAGGAAGGACTTGGAAACAAAAGGAATGCCCATAGCTGATGTTCCCGTCACAGGGATGGATTCGGTGGAATTGGGAGTCCTAATTGGCGGAGACCAGTACTGGAAAATGGTCACAGGAAAAATGGAGAGACTCAATGAAGGCCTAGTCGCACTGGAAAGTGTGTTTGGATGGCTGGTGCAAGGAGAAGTCACCACGATGAATATCATAACTGAAGTTGTGGACGTTGAAATGATGCATGTCAGCGTCGGAGAGGAACAGGCTCTCTCAGATCAATTACGCAACTTTTGGGAAATCGAATCCCTTGGAATTCACATGAAAGAAATACATTCTGAGAAGGAAGAAATGGCTATGAAACTATTCGAAGAAAATGTGAAATTTATTGGAGATCGATATGAAGTTAACTTACCTTGGAAAAACGAACAGGTGAATATAGCCTCCAATTATGTCACAGCCAAGAACCGATTTGATTCACTTCTCAGAAGATTCAGAAATAATCCAACACTGTATGATAAATATAATGAGGTTATTCAGGACTATTTGGCACAGAGCATTGTAGAGCCAGTAGAAAGCAATGATTTGAATGGCCCAATTTATTATTTACCTCATCATGCAGTCCTAAAGGAAGAGAGCACGACAACCAAATTAAGAGTCGTATTTGACGCATCTTCACATGAGAAAGACAGCTGTTCATTAAATGAATGCTTATTAGCAGGACCCAATTTAAATCCTGACCTTTTGGGTATTTTGATAAGGTTCAGACAGCACAAAATTGCCATGATGTCAGATATCAAAAGGGCATTTCTACAAATTTCACTCAACAAAAGAGACAGAGATGTGTTGAGATTTCTATGGACACAAGAAAAGCCAATGCTCCAAAATGAGATTAAAGTGACAACTCTGAGAATGACAAGAGTTCCATTTGGAGTATCATCAAGCCCATTTCTATTAGCAGCCACCATTAGACATCACCTCAGACAATATGAAGAAAAATATCCTAAAGTGGTGCAATCACTGGATGAATGTCTGTATGTAGATGATTATATTAGTGGAGCTGAAAGTAAAGAAGAGGCCTCGGAGCTGCGCGTAAAAGCCAGAGAGATTATGGCGAGCGCTGGAATGGATCTCTGTAAATGGAGAACAAATGACACAGATCTACAAGCAAAATGGTCCAAGGAGGACACGGAGGAATTAAAATCGTCTTCACCATTGAAAGTTCTAGGTTTAGTCTGGAGACCTGGAACAGACGATTTCATTTTCGATATGACAGATCTACTTGAGTATGTGAAAGACAAAAGACTCACAAAAAGAGCGGTGCTTCAAACCACCTCAAGAATATTCGATCCTATTGGATTCCTGTCCCCATTCATTATCAGGGTGAAAATTCTATTCCAGCAGATGTGGGAAAGAGGTCTGGAATGGGATGAAGATCTTCCTATAGATCTAGCCACACGATGGAACGAGTGGTGCGCAGAATTACCAGATGTGAGTAATGTGTACATAGACAGAAGTTATGATTCACAACAAAGTGATAAGTCACAGCAAAAACAAGAAATTCATGTATTTTGCGATGCTAGTGAAAGTGCATATTGTGCTGCTGCTTATTTACGCACAATCAATGCAGATGGGGGATGCACTACTAGTCTAATATCTGCCAAAACAAGGGTAGCACCTTTGAGAAAAATTACTCTGCCTAGATTAGAGTTACTGGGAGCTTTAATTGGTGCAAGACTTGGCAGCTATGTAAGCAAAAATCTGAACATGCAAAATGTACAATGTCACTATTGGACGGATTCTATGATAGCCACACATTGGATTAAGAGCGCAACAAAACAATGGAAACCATTTGTTGCTAACCGAGTAGCGGAAATCCAAAGTATGACTTTACCAGAAAACTGGAGACACTGCAGTGGAAAGGACAATCCTGCAGACAGAGGAACAAGAGGAATAAAAGCAGACGCACTGAAAAATGAAATCCTATGGTGGAATGGACCGCACTGGCTGGGAGCGAACGCACAGCTGATGAGTGAGGCGGACAGTGCGCAAACAATTAAAGAGACAATTGATGATGAGTGTGTTACGCAAAATCAAATTTGTACAGAAAACACAAATAATGAGTTAACAACTGAACCTATTCTATTGCTGGAGAAATACAGTAGTTTAACCAGAGTGCTTAGAATTACAGCCTGGATCCAGAGATTTGCGCACAACGCACGGAGCGAGGAGAAGCGCAGTGGAGAGTTGCGCACAGAAGAAATAATCTCAGCAGAGAAATATTGGATCAAAGTGACACAAAACAAAAGCTACTCAAAAGAAATGAGAGACTTGAAACATGGAAAAGAATTGGACAGAAAATCTAAAGTGCTTTCTTTGAAACCCTTTTTGGATGAAGATAACCTCATGCGTGTGGGAGGCCGACTTCAGAGAACAAACTGGGAATATGGACAAAAGCACCCATGGATTCTACCATCTGAGGACAAGTATTCTGAGTTGCTAATCAAAAGATGCCATATTGAGGTAATGCACTCAGGTTTACAGGACACAATGACACAAGTCAGAGAAATGTACTGGATTGTACGAGGCAGACAACTCGCCAAGAGGATTGTCAAGTGTTGTTTTATCTGTCGCAAGTACAAGGTCAAGGCTGGACAACAACATACAGCACCCTTACCACGTGACCGCATTACAGAGACTCAACCCTTTGATGTAGTAGGTATAGATTTTGCTGGACCATTATATGTCAAACCGCACAGTCAAAAGGTGTATATAGCATTATTCACATGTGCAGTTACAAGAGCAGTTCACTTAGAATTAGTTTCAGATTTGACTACTGATTCATTCTTACTGTCATTCAGGCGATTTATTGCCAGAAGAGGAGTGTGCAGTACCATCTATTCAGATAACGCAAAAACCTTTAAAAGAGCTGACAAAGACTTAAAGGAAATGTGGAATGTGATGAAAGGAAAGGAAATGCAAACATTCTTTTCAGGAAAGAAAATCACATGGAAATACATAGTGGAAAGAGCTGCCTGGTGGGGCGGATTTTGGGAACGTTTAGTTAGATCTACAAAAACATGTATCAGAAAAGTGCTTGGGAGAGCCTATCTGACATATGAAGAGATGCAAACTGTGTTGACAGAAGCGGAGGCAGTGATCAACTCAAGACCACTCACTTACCTGCACACAGACAGTGAAGACCCATCACCACTCACTCCTGCTCATTTCTTAATTGGACAAAGAATAACAACGTTGCCCTCAGGACCCATTCATGTTTCAGAGACAAGAAAAGTGGACGGAGAGCAATTGACAAGACGTTGGAATTACAGACGAAGACTAATAAACAACTTTTGGAACAGATGGAAAACAGAATATCTGATGGAGTTGCGCTCAGCGCACTGTACGAGCATGGTAAAACCAGTTCTATTCAAAGTTGGAGATCTAGTTCTTATTCACGAAGACAGACTACCACGTCACATGTGGAAAATGGGACGAGTAGTAGAGGTTTTCCATGGAAGAGACAATAATGTCAGAGCTTGTTCTATCAGATTATCTTCTAAGATGTTCATCAGAAGACCTATTCAACTCCTATACCATCTTGAAGTGGATTGATGAACTATTGATGTCATACGTTCATCGGGCCGGAGTTTGTTGAAGATATATTGTGGAAAATGTTTATGTAATGTTTAAAGCACTATAGGACACTTTAAGACAACAGGACAGTGCCCATTGTCATCCTAGTGTCATCCCTAATTAGTGGGATTGAGCCCATCTGTGCCAGAGAGACCAGGCTACCTGCTTATTAGGCAGACAGAGACACCTGCCTTCATGGACTGATTTGAAATGTTTGTTGAATGAAGTGCCAACATATTGTTCCACCTCCCCTTTCCCCTGATTTTATTAGTATTGTTAAACTTATAGGAAAATAAATGATTTTAATTGCATTCAAAGAAGTTGTCCGACTCCGCTGATATTCGTGCAACACGCTGCGAGGCGTTGTGAGCTTGTAGATCGACTGCCCACAAAAAGTTTGGAAACTTAACTTCGGTCGATTATTTCTCCCCTTTAATAATACCAATTGGTATTGTATTTTATATCATTTTTATCGTTGATTAGTTACCTTTACAACGAGGTACAGCTTGTAAGGATTGTGCAATCATGGAATGAGCAACACAGCTAAACGTGTAGCGCCCCCAATACATGTGCCAAAATCCCCCAAATCTGCTCCTGTTGATAATCGCTCTTGTTTGTTGTTTAGAGTGACACTCAGGTGCCAGTCACAGGAGTGTGACTTGCACCTGACCATGGGTCCTGCAACTGTGTTTGTGTATGCTCCAAGCAGCAACACTGCCCCCATGGAAATATGCCATATTTGTAGCGCAAACATTGCAATAGGGCAAGTGGAAGGCATCCTAAGTGTGTGCATAGTTTCAATGTACATAATGTATTTATTTTTTGATATTATTATGTTTAGACTGATGATAGGTTATTGGTTTATCTATGATCCTAGATTACTACACTATGCATTTGATGTATTACCTCAAGTGTATCTTGCTTACTGTAAATCACGTTGCTAAATGCCAAAATTGTAAATTGTAATTTAGCTTTTGTACTTTACACGGTGGCCTAGTTATTTGTGTTTGTGAAATAGCCTTATTTATTATTAAATAATAGGCTATGGGGGTGGGGCCCAGGTAAAATGCTGCCTATAGGCTAGGGCACCAAATACCTCAGGGCCAGCACAGAGTACAGCTGTAAAAAAGGAGAAAAAAAACAACAACATAGTTGACCCTATTGTGAAGTAGTCTGTCAGGCTTATCAAATTAATGCAGTTTTATCATAATTCAGCACGGTTTCAAGAGATAACATTAACACACCAAGAGATAACATTAACTTCAATCAAACAGCAAGTGAGATACTATACTACTTCAAACACACACACACACACACACACACACACACACACACACACACACACACAGAGAGAGAGAGAGAGAGCCTAATGACATGCAGAGCTGGCTTTGCAAAGCCAAAAAATGACCGAAAAGTTGTGCACCTGATTATATACCATAGCCTATAGACCAATTATGTGTTTACTAACATTTGATTCTTGCCACAGACGAACAAAATAAGTGATCAATCATTTGACCAGAAATACATAATAAACTCATAATATGCCAGTGTCTATGCCAATGTGCTACACATTTTATAATGATAGTATGATAGTAACATCATGACATGTTGAGAGCTTGTAGATCCGGTATTTTCAAAACATTTCAGCAAGTGTTCTGTTTATTTACTTAGCCTATAATGACATGCCCAAATGGGGATGCCAGGTGTTAAAGAGGTTACCTATTCTGAAAACCTGCCAGGTGGCTAAGACAGGCATTAAATGTGGCATGGTGAAAGTCTATTTGGGGTTTCAATAACTGGGTATTATCAGTACAGTTAGTGCTTCCATCGCACGTTACATGAGCAAAGGGCCATTTAGGTGCAGAGGTGGGTGCGTGTCATGTGGTTAGTATAGAGATTGCTGGCTTTTCAGAGGACAGTGTTACTTGAGGTCAGGAGGAGATCTACCAGTTCTACCGTACCAAACTGATAAGGAGCTTTGATAAAAAAGAAAGATGAGAGTGAAAACCATCATGTACCTGTACGCACACAATGAGTAGATAATGATCAATGGCATGACAGGATGTAAAGGTGTAACTCCCATCCGACGCATGTAAGACTCAGGTTCCTTGTACTGGTGTTTATTCTTTGAAAACATCGTAGAACTGACAATACATACAGAAAAGACAAAAAAACAAAACATCAACTTGGGCATTCTGACATTCACAAATATATACATGACTTTCACATTAAGACTCACAACAATTACTGACCACTTTGCTCTTTCTGCAAAACATTTGCTTTTCTCTTCTTTACATTATTTTATTTCACTTTCTTCTATTTTACTTTAATTTCTTTCTTTCTGTTAATCTCTCCTTCTCTCCTCCTGCTCTCCCACAGTGGAATGAGAATGCTGCTCTCTTCTCCAGCACAACAGGTGTCGCAAACAAAACTTGATTACAAAAACACAGCTGTAACAAGTGACACCTAATTGGAAACACATAGAACACACTTAGAGCGCCCCCAAGAGACGTAAGTCAGTCACTAAACAACAAATACACAAAAATAAAACAATGACCTGATGCCACCAGTAACAAAAGGAATGCAGTGTCACAACTACAGTAGGTACATGCAAGGTGTCCTAACTTTGATCAGAGGTGAGCAAATTCTAAGCTAGAGGTCTGATGGTGATTGTGGACCCCCAGGCTGTGGATAAAGGGTTTCCACAGATTATGATTGTGGAGTGTTATTATAGTTATATATTGATATTTTTGGACACTTTGAAACACTTTCAACGGTGAAAACCTTTTTCAACAAGCTTTACTTGTTGAAAAAGTTTCTGCCCTGCTTTACTTTTTTTTTAGCAAATAGATCCTTGTGAACAGACCTGTTTCTGATCTTTTCCTGCTAAAAATAAAAATGGACCACGGTCTTGCCACGGACTAATTTGTCCGTGTACGGACAGTTGATGACCCCTGGTCACCCCCCAACTTTCTCCCAATTTCCTGTCAGCCTACTTTCCTATCAATAAAAAACTACAGGTGACCTTTAGGGTCTTTTCTGTTGTTGCAACCCAGACTCTGGAACAATCTCCCATCACACATTAAAGTCCAGTCCCACCATTGAAATGTTTAAATCCAACCTAAAAACTCACCGCTTCTCTATTTCTCCTAGCTCAGTCTGAGGGCAACTAACTCATTGTCTGTTTTGACCACTGAATGAAATTAATGTTTGTGTTTAGATTATTGTATTGCTTTCACCTATGATGTTATTTTGAATGGAAAGCGCTTTAGGTCAACTTCTGTTGTTTTTAATACATGCAAATAAAGGTGACTGGACTTGACTTCACAGGATAAATCAGTCATCTCCACAAACATTCAGGAGAGCAGATCCAAAGATTTAATATTTAACTTGTGTACAGGAAGTGTTATGTTCACATAACAGTTGTAAGAATGCCATTGAATGTGTTGTGAATTAACGCAGTGACAGTGAAAGGGAGAGAAAGATAATTACTTTCCCTGTTACAATTGTTAGAGGAGAGGAGAGGAGAAGAGAGGAGAGGAAAGGAAAGGAGAGGAGATTCCATTATGGAGGAGATTGTCTGTAATGACATTTACACAGCTGAAACACTACAAAGTCTTCTTCTCCTCCATGTGGGGCCGTCTGGGTAGTGGTGACTTCATCACGTAGGAGGCAGGAGTGCAGCCCCTCTACAGCTCTTTTTTGACCCCTGAAAACCCAACGCAAAGAGAGAAAACACCTTTTAGTTCACTCTAACGTCGTGTCTCAGATGAGATGTCAGAATTTAAAATCCTTGTATTTCACATTGTTAAAATAGATACAGTACTCACAGAAGCCATCTGTCCGCTGTGGGCAAACCTGTGGATGGCGTAAGCACAGAGGAGAACAGGAATCACTACAGACCTTCAAAACATCCAGTGGTGTAAAAGTAAAAGTATCAATACTGCAATGTAGAAATACTCTGTTAAAAGTAAAAGCCCGGAATTCAAAATGTACTTGAGTAGAAGTATAAAAGTATTGGCATCAAATTGTACTTAATGTACCAAAAGTAAAAGTGCTCATTATGCAGAATGTCCTATTACAAGTTTTCAAATGTATAAAAATCTTTTGAAAATAGCCGATCTACAAGCTAAAAATTGTTAGCTTGTAGATCGACTATTTTCAAATGGCCGAAATGTATATAGGGCTGAAGTGGTTAATGTATGTTTTGTAATAATAATCAAAATCCACAAAGTAACTAGTAACTAAAGTTTTCAAATAATTGTAGTGGAGTAAAAGTTCAATATTTGCCTCTGAGATGTAATGGAGTAGAAGTAAAAGTATTGGAAATTGGAAATAGTAAAGTAGAAATTCCTCAAAATGATATACTGCTCAAAAAAATAAAGGGAACACTTTGATCTCTTAATTCTTTTGAGCAGTTTTCGTTAGCATTATGTACACAGTTCATGAAAAAACTCAAAACAATTAAGGGATCAAAGTGT
>NC_139954.1:7061659-7099159 GCF_963454915.1 Gymnoscopelus microlampas | reverse complement strand
GTAATTACTGTATTTATTAAAATAGGGTACTGCATCGCACAACAGACTGTGTGGTGTCTTCTTATGTTTAGATAGCGTGACTTGCCCACAGGGTGGAGCTGTTGGCCAGCCAATAACACAAGATGCCATGTATAAGTTGTTGTTCCCCAAATGTAATATTTCTTTTCACATATATATATGCAGTAACCTATTCTTTGTACAGTAAGATAGTCATGCTGTTCAGAAACTGTACTGTTCAGAACTCTGTACTGAACAGATATGTGGTATCATGAAAAATATTAGAGAAAAGTAAGGTTGTCTAATATGAACTATGCCAGCATTTAAAGTTTGATGCAAGTCTTATGGTCACTGAATAAACAATTCAATTCAAAGGGCTTTAAACAAACAGATGTTCATATGAGGACATGAGAGACAGTTTACCTGTGCTGTTCTTAGGATCAACAGTTGGTATGAACGCCATGAAGAGAACAGCTGAAACAACCACGGGCTGCATCCTGCACATCAGACACTAACCTGTTGAAAATGTAAAAGTATAAAAAATAAAGTGTTTAGTTTGACTGCAGCATTGTAACACAGAAACACACAGAACCCAACATCACAGGTTCATTGCAAATGTAACAGATTGCATTTTCAAGATGTTATAGCACACAAATGACCACTTCAAACTTTTAAGGCCAGAAAATACTACCTGGCTTGCAATCTTCAAGTTGAGGTTCTTTCCTCTGCTTAAAACGTCAAGGCCAGATACTGCAGGATTTCCGCAAGTTCTGAGATTTTATGAGACTGTGTTTCAGTGAGGAATGGGAGGTGTGGTGAGAGTGTGAGAGCATGTGAGAGGGTGAACGTCATCGCCGCAAGCATGTACTGTAGCCTTTTGCCGGGCAGGGCTGGCACAGGAATCTCACCATCAAGGCCATATCGCCACCGTGGGCCGCGTTTGGCCTCATGCCCTTCAAAAACGGATCTGTACTGATGAACTTTGTCACAGGGACACATTAAGACTCAAGCAGGCCCCTCGTTCAGGGGTCTTCAACGTTTTTCAGGCCAAGGACCCCTTTGCTGAGAGAGAGATGAAGCAGGGACCCCCCCCCCCCACATATTGCATAACATTGTGTTGCAGATTAAACTTTTTCATAGATTTCATAGATGGCTTCATAGACTTAATTTGACAGCACTATCGTCAGTGTTGTGTAAATTCATGTTTTTTGTTTTTGTTTATTTCAGACATTTAACCACTTAAATCGCCATTACTTTAGTAAACATGACCTTTGGCTCTGTACTTCGTTTGGCTCCGTTTTCCCTCTACACCAAACCTCTTTGTCGAAAATAGTTGATCTACAAGCTCACAACACACACACACACACTCTAAAAACGAACTCAGGGTTAGTTTAACTCTAATAAGATGTACAAATGGAAACCCCCCATCTTCCTTCTCTCTCTCTCATTGGCCGAAACTTCACCGCCAAAAAATTGTCATTTACATTCTGAGGATTACCGCAAAAGGTAAAAATAAAATTAGCATTATAACATTTGTACGCTCTCAGAGTTTATGCACGGAGTACGGACACATTGTTCTTACTTTCCCCAACCGTGGTTTCCAGGGGTAATGGAGGTGTAACGAAACATCATGCCCCCTCCAATCAGCGGGACCTGCGCCCTGCGGGTGGCAAGTGCTCTGAAGGGGGGCAAGGAGGTATGTACTGTTAGTTTAAAACAGTCATTCTCAACCCTTTTTCATTCCCAGGACCCCCCAGTTTGATGTACAGTAGGCCACGGACCCCCATTTCTATCTCTGGGACCCCAATCTATACTGTAAAATCCTCTGTGTTAATTTAACTCTGCGAGTGTGTACACATTGGTTCCATTTGTACACTCTGAGAATTACAGACCTGGTACGTACGGCTCCATTTGGTTCCTAACCATCAATCAACCCCCTCAAGGATCCTTGGGAGGTCCCCGGACGAACAAGTGCCTTAAAAGAACAGTTAGAACATAGAAGAAGGTGAAAAGTGCAGTGTTGTGGTTTCAACCTGTGACTCTTTCTAGACAGATGGCATACACAAATTGCCCCCCTCCCCCTCATACCTGAATGTTGCAAATAGAAGACATTTAGCAAAAGGAGACATACTCCCTAATTTCAAATAGAGATAACCATTGTTCATTTTCCGTGAACTGGTTCAAGGTCTCTCCCTGCTCAAACCATGACTCAGCAATTTTTTGCACACTGTATGTGAACTGCCAAACACAAGTACAGCACATTGAGGATAACTTTATGTAAATTGTGATTTATGTTGTTTGAATACATAGTGTATATATATCTCCAACAACAGTATATGTTAAGTTCCCTCGAGACATAGCTCGTTATGTACTAAAAAGCCAGTAGTGTCCATTGTAGCTTTCCTGATGAGGTCGTGCTGAAAGAAGACACGGTTTCAGATGTTAGTTTTCAGTGACATAATCTTTATTGAGCTTCAGAGATGCAGGGCTGTTGTCTTTAGTCTAAAATCACACTTTTACCTGTTCATTTTATTTCTTATTTTCTCAAATTTCTCAAACATTTCGTTTCATTTCGTTGTATTTTACAAACTGGAGTAGAAACCTATTGTAGATAGATGCAGATATAGAGACAGCCTGAGGAGGCATGAATATCTTGGACTCACACACAGGAACAGAAGCATCTGAACATGTCCGCTCTGTCAGATGGATATTTATCATGTTGTATTCAATTCCTTTAGTTTTTTTCCCCTACATACAAAGGTCAGAAAAGGATTATATCAATGACATGGATCTGACTGGCGTCATCTCACACACTGGTCCAATACGTTCACCAGGGAGGGCCCGTATGTCAGAGCCTCGTTACAAGACCAGCGCTTCTCAAAGAGGGGTCCAGGGACCTTGAGGGGGTTCCAAATGGACCCTTGCAGGTCTGTAACTCTGAGAGTGTACAAATGGAACCAAATGGACCCGTAAGGGTCCATTTGGTTCCATTTGTACTCACGCAGAGTTATGGGTTGGGGTCCTTGAAATAAATAAAAAACAGTTTGAGAACGACTGGATAAGACAGATGAGACAGTGCTCTGTCTGACAAAGGACACGGCTATCTGCTCAATATATGACTCTCTCAAATAAAAGAGATTTTAAAAGGTCCTTTCTCCAGATTTCCTTTAAAAAGCATTAATATAAGATGTATAACACAACTCAACTCTCTCTCTCTCTCTCTCTCTCTCTCTCTCTCTCTCTCTCTCTCTCTCTCTCTCTCTCTCTCTCTCTCTCTCTCTCTCTCTCTCTCTCTCTCTCTCTCTCTCTCTCTCTCTCTCTCTCTCTCTCTCTCTCTCTCTCCAATTAAATGACAGTTTCTTTACAAAACACCAGACCATACATTCTCCAGGACTGTTGTAATGTGTAGCTGGATGGAGATCCGTTGATTGCTATTACTAGAGGCTAAACTCCTAAAATCCTCTCTTTCTCTTTGGAGACAAATAAGAGGACCCCAGAGAGGGCAGTTTTGCATATACCTGCAGCAACAAGTAATTTTGGGTGACACCCCCCCCCCCCCCCTTCCACCCCCACCCACTGTGTTTCTTGGTGGGTGTAGTACTGTAGTAGGCTACCCCATAGTTTATAAGCAAAGGGATTTTAACATCGCTCATTTCTCAAGAAAAACTGCAACAACTGGGTCAGGTGCTTCCCTGTTTGAGCAGCAATGCCATGGATGAATGTGCACAGAGAAAACAGCTTGTGGATCGCTTATTTTAGCTATTTTTTCCCAAAACAGGGATGCCAGTTGAAGTTGAAGCTCTATTATGTCATTGTTTTAGTGAATTAAATGTTATTTTGATCAAACTGTATGGTAGAGTATAATACATTGTAACTTATACAAGTGGGGTGATTGTATCTGGTCTCTCTGCTCTACTATTGAGACATTAGATCCTGTGTCTATGTTGGACATGACCTTTGACACGATCCTTTTTCTGGTTTGACACAGGTTTTGACCTGAAGGTCAAAATTCACTCTCTCCCCCCGAGAGCAAGCAGGCAGCACTTGCTCAGGAGACCGGGGTAGAACATGAAATTTACATAGTACAGCTTTAACTGAGGTTCAAATGGAGAGACAATAGCTAGATCCTAACATTCAAATGTCGCCCTCTCTCCTCCAGCATGGTGGTGTTACAGAGTAATTGGTGACCTGCCGAAATATGTGACCTTGTGGACTTCACATAATGTACATTGAGGATTCACACTATGTGGGCTAAATTCCTCCAGGTTTAACTCTGTTCATAAACAAACAGCTGACGGGAAGTCCACAAGATGGTCACACATTTTGTCAGGTCACCAATTTCACCGTAACACCTCCATGCTGGAGGACAGAGGCAGAAATGCGAGTGTTGGAATTTGTGACACATGTTATAGATACCATATTCTTTTTCTCTTATAGCCACTTTCAACCTGGCATCCCAATTTTGGACAGAATAGGCAAAAAATATATAATCAAACAGCCCCCACCCCAAAAAAAAAAGAAAATAGTGGATCAATACAACACAATACGACGCACTGTGATCTTGTAGATCCACTATTTTGGTAAATAGGTGGCTTAGGTGGTAAATGATTGTTGCCATCCCCTATTTTATTTTTCTTCTGAAAATACGCCTCTGCATTCTAACACTCTACCAGCACTGATAAGAATAACCTTTAATAAATGTCAGCACTCAGCAGGTTAAAATGATGAGCTCTGTAGAATTGTACGAACAACATGCGTGTCTAAACTGTATGTTCAGCGACATGGTGGCAGCAGTATCCAGGTCTGTTGTGACTATACAGTAGAGCAGTGGTTCTCAACCTTTTTTAGGCCAAGAACCCCCAAAAGAATCATATTTGAACTGTGGACCCCCCCCACCCCCACCCTGACAAGCACTTGGAATTGTAGGAGTTGAGGCATTACATTTAGTTTGACTCGGTTCCACAGATACATAATGTGAAAATAGCAGATCTACAAGCCTACTGGAGCCTTGCCTTGCGAGGCGTTGTGAGCTTGTAGTTCGGAATTTTTCAAAATGTTTGCCTCTTACATAATATTATTTGACAATTTGGCAAATGTTTGACCAGTTCTTATTAGTTTGTTGATTACTTTTGATGCTGTATAATGTTGGTCTACTTTTTTGTTTGTTTTTTAGGCATTAAAAAGGTCTTAAAAGTCCTTAAATGTCACTTCAGTCATCTGAGGACCCCCCCCCCCCCACAAAAATCGTGTGGGAACCCCCCTAGGGGTCCCGACCCACAGGTTGCAAACCACTGCGGAAAAGGATCACAGTTGGACTGTGGTGGATGTACTTGGTCCCATAAAGAGTACATAGTATGTATGAGTAGTACAGATACTGGACCCGTCTATAGATTCACAGTCAGAAACACCATTTAAGACGGCGAGCTAAAAAAAACTGAACCGTATGAGTCAACGTCATCGTTCTGCACAATACAATATGCAGTATATTGTCAGTGTTTATTCATCCATTTGTAACTCTGCGAGTGTACACAATGTTTGTAAATGTGTACACTCTCAGAGTTAACATTAATGCAAGTGATGTTTTTTGGGGTAAAAAAAAAAAAAAGTCTTTGTTTACTTAAGTTAAAGCTCTATATTTCCATAGTAATCATTGCTATAAAGCGTTACTTTGTTCAGTAACAGGAGTCTCCAGCTCAAAATCAGGAGGGGGTGCCCACTGGCCTATAGCGGTCCAGGCGCATACCACATATAAGCTCTATTGCAGCCTGACAGCGTGTCGTTTCCTGTCTCCCTCTACTATATAAGTCCAAAAAGACCCCAAAAATATAAACAAAACAAAAAAATCAGGAGGGAGAACCCACAAGATCTTTTATCAGCCCCAGATCCAGTTTTGTCTGCTCATATATTTGTGTCATCACTTCCAAATGTCACTTGCTTATCCTGTAACCTGTATGAGTTCTCTCTCCCTATTGGATGAAAAAAACAAAAAAAACTTTTCTGTTTTTTAAAGAGCTGGAGAGAACAGGGAGACCCCCTGTGAACACACACTCCAATGATTACTATGAAAATATAGAGCTATGTACATTTTGTTTTAACACACGATTATCATGTACAGCACCCACATAATGGTCTGTGCTGTGAGGGTCAATATATGGTTGGGGCTCCGACTGAGGCTTCCTATACAAGCAGTCAGGGTCCAGGTTCATTCGTTTTAGCTCTCTGTCCCAATGTCACGCTACTGACTGCATAGAAGTATCAGCAACTAATGTACAGGAGTATTTACACTATAAGAGAAAAGTACTACTATGATACATAAATACACATGGATAGACAGACGGTATGATGAGCGAAGTACAAGTACTGGCATTAATGGCCTAATATTACAAAGACATTGTAATAGCGTTGCACTTACAAATTGGCAGACAGTATAGTAGCGTTATACGCAAAGTCATAGTTAACAGCAGTCGCCATGGTAACAGACCCACATCCTGCCCCCCAGTGCAACAGTCTGTGATTGGCTCACAGGCCGTGCATTGTGCTTTCTGGTGGGGGGAACATCTAACTGGGGGTGGGGGGGTCTACAAGCTCATTACAAGCTTGCAGATCTGTTATTTTTTTTAAAAGTTACTCTCATCACGTATATTTTGATGCCAACACTTTTGCACGTAAGTACAAATCTCTGAGTAAGAGGAGGGGCTTGTTCCCATGGTTACCACTGTTCCTCCATACCACTATAATGCAGATGGTGTGTAGATAGATTGTGACAGTATATTATGGTTCATATATTTAAAGGGATAGTTCACCACTTTCCGATCTCACAGTAGACTGTATGGCATTATTCACACTATACATTCTTAGAGCGGGGCTAGCCCTAAAAGTCCCATGACGAGTTAGCCACTCCATCACCCTTATAACCCTCCTAGAGTCTTAAGGCCACCCGAAGACCCTAGGGAGGTCAAATCTGTGGTTCCCTAACCTTTTATCCTTGGAGGCCCCCCTCACACACACACACACACACACACACGCACGCACGCACGCACACACACACACACACACACACACACACACACACACACACACACACACACACACACACACACACACACACACACACACACACACACACACGCGCACACACAAATACACAATATACTTCTTATTCGACGCACAACGGAAATACCTGATCTACATGTTGTGAGCTTGTAGATCAGCTAGGCCTGGCCCAGGCAGGCCAGGCCTGGCTTCTAGAACATTGGTTCTCAAAGTGGGGTCCGGGGACCCCCAGGGGTACTTGAGGGGGTTCCAGGGGGTCCCCAGCTAAATTATGGACAGGAACCAAATGGACCCTCATGGGTCTGTAACTCTGAGAGTGTACAAATGGAACCAAATGGACCCTAACGGGTCCATTTGGTTCCATTTTTGGTTCCATAAAGTTAAATTAACATTGATTTTACAATATAAATTGGGGTCCCAGGGATAGAAATGCCATTAAATGGGGGTCCGTAGCCTAATGCATGTCAAACTGGGGGTCCTTGAAATTATTTGTACGGCTAGAGCCGTAAAAATCTTCTCTTATGGGGGTCCCTACCTTATCTTTTCAAATGGGGGTCGGTGGGCTAATAATTGTCAATTTGGGGGTCACCGAGAAAAAAAGTTTGAGAACCACTGTCCTAGAATGCACTTTGCTGTGTCTACTCTACTATTACAGTGATCCTCATTATGTTCATGACATGTATTTGGCTGAGGAGGAAAATATTTAGTGCCAGGGACTCCCATGCAGAACCAGAAGGTGTGCCTTAGAAATAATTCAAAATGATTCGAAAATGTTCAAATTCTTTCCAGATTTTTCAAAAATGTTCAAAGATCAAGCTCACAGCACGTCACAGCGCGACACATTGCGAGCTTGTAGATCGGCTGTTTTTGATTGGCCTAAGTACAAAATAGGGTTAAAGTGGTTTTTAACAAATTTAGCTGGGGAGCCCCTGGATCCCCCCCCCAAGGACCTCTGGGGGTCCCCGGACCCCACTTTGAGAACCACTGTACTAATAGAATGCAGTATAGTCTGTAGGCTGCATAATTATTTATATTAACGCACAAATAAACTCCAACAAAAAATCTAATAATACATGGAAAATAAAAACATATTTGTCAAGAAAAGGCATCATAAAGTAGAATAAAACTACATTACTGTACAAATGACAGTATGTGTGTGGTTGGTAGTTGGTACAGACACTGGTGAACTGGAAAAAAAAAGCTCTCAACGTTAATTCAATATTGCTGATATAATCTGAAATGATCTATATTGTCTTTTAACAACTCTTCAAAGAAATATAAAACTAAAAAGGAAAAAAAACATGGACAATAAAACACGTTGATCAACAAATGCAAATGTGTTAGAACTTAACCCCTCTAGTCTTCAGATTAACGGACTTGAGCTACAACTGTACTTGGACCACTTTATTTTCCTGTCTGCACCAAATCTCTTTTGAAAAAAAAAAACTGTTAGGATTAAAAAATTTAAAAAATGTATATATTCAAAGATGTGCAAAAAAAAATTGCAAAGAAAATAGCAGATCTACAAGCTCGTAGTGCGCACTCGGTGCCGCGATATGAGCTTGTATATCTTCTATTTTTTTAATAGCCAAAGAAATATGAAAATGACACAGATGCGTTCCCGGTCTTAATGGGTTAAAATGAAACTCAACTCAACTGTGCTGAAATGATCTAGTGTTTATCCGGTTAACCCGTGTTTAACTAGTTAACTAGTGTGATAAAGGAACAGTTCGTACATCACACATCCTCCTCCGGTTTTGTCTTTGACTTCACCTCAGCGGTGGTGGAAAGTACATTGGCTCAAGTACGTGCATTTACTTTACTTGAGTATTTCCATTCTTTGATACTTTATTCTTCTACTCCACTACATCTCGGAGGTAAATATGATAAACGTGATTGACATGATGGTCGTAACAATACAAATAATAAGTGCACTGCTTACATACAATGATAGCTTTATGGCTGAAAACACACACATCTATAGCAATATTTAAAAGCACTTTGAAGTTAAAGGCTATTGCACATTTTAAGTTATGATACAAAAGGTTTGATAGTGGACACACACATGTAAAAAACAAAAAAAGAAGAAGAACATTTTTAAGAATGTACTTATTCAAATAAAAGATTGATATATAAAGCAGGGGAGTGTCTTTAGTCTCACAGACTGATTGCTCTAATTGTCTCTGGATGTTTTACATGAACAGATGCTGCTGTCCATATTAACTATTATTATTATTATCATTATTATTATTATTATTATTACTATTATTATTACTACTATTATAGCTGACTTTCTGATTCCCAACTCCTGCATTGTCTTTTATTTTCTCCTCTCTGTTCCTCTCCTCTCTTGTATAGTTATTTCTCTCCTTTCCTCCATAGTGCTCTCTAACAAGAGCTGACACAATGACAGAGAGCTACATAAAGTGGAAATAAAATGAAATAGTGCTGTACAACACAATGCATAGCTAGATTAAAAAAAAAAATACATTTTGGAAAAAGAGCCAAGATCAGCTTTGCCACATGAGCACAGAAACATCATGGTCATTCTGACCAATCACAGCCTGTGCTTTTCCAAACTGTGAGTAGGAGAGCGCCATCTGTTGATCAGGCGTCTACAAGGCAGTTTGTCCACCAAGAAGAGACTTGGAATACAGATTAAACTGATTTAAATAACTAGTAAACTAGCTACCTAGCTACCTAACTAACTAACTAACTAACTAACGGGCCACAGTTGAACTTTTAGGCAACATGAGCCATCCACAGCCTATCACCTGCTAGAGAGGCTGTTGTTCTGCTCACCAGCATGACCCACTCGCTCTCACTGGCCAAAAAGCCGTGAGAGAGGGGCGTGTTTACAGCAGAGCTATCCAATCCCCATCCATCTCACAGAGGGAGATGTTGTTTGTGCTACTCATTGGCGCGTGAATGCCTTTCAAACCGCGACCCAGTCGTTTTCCATGGCTACGTTTGGCCTCCCATTGGCTGGGTGGAAGTGATGTGCACCCGCGCTCGCAGTGGTGGGAAGTAAGTACATTTACTCAAAGTGTTGTACTCGAGTACACTTTTGAGGTACGTTTACTTTACTTGAGTATTTCAGTTTTCTTTATACTTCTACTGCATAACATCTAAGAGGCAAATATTTTACTTTTCCCGCCTAAAATAGGGAAGCCAGGTTGAGAGCGGTTAAAATCAGCCATTGACCCATTGTCAGCCTTCTGATTGGTCCCTGAGCGACCAACCAGCAGGCTCCTTCAGCCTTGTTCCGCCCTGGTTACGCCTCCTTTTGGTTCTTTATTCTTAGTTTGCAAAAAATAAAAAATCCAGTTTCTGTATTCAAAATAAGAATTGAATACATTAAATGTCAATACGAGGCAACTGAATAACACGTTTTCGCGACGGTAGTGGATGGAGAGAGAGGATTTTTGTCCAACCGAGCAACAGCAACCAATGGGCGTGAAGAGGGGCGGGAACATGGGCGGGGATTGACAAAGGGCCAACCCCCACCTGTGAACTGAATGAAAAGACAAAACAACAAAAGAAGAGAAATGAAGCAGCTCTCCTTGAAGAAATAAAAGTAAAAAACAAAACAAAACATTAGACGCTATAAAAGCTCAGAGGCAGGTCAATCCGTCCGGGTCGGAGGAGGAGGTCATGGTCGCTGTGGTGGCTCCGCCCCCGACCAAGAAAACAGCCATGCTGGATTTCGATTGGTTGATTCTGGACACGCCGCCGGTACTTGCCGGTCTGTGGTGGTGGTGATTGGATGTGAAGTGGGCGTGGCTGCTGCTGACGACCTCAAAGTCTAGGTCCAGGCTGGTATCCGTGGAGACCACCCAGGAAGCGGGGCGCCATTTTTTCAGCGCGTACGGCGTCTTGACCCGACGTTTGATCTTCTCTGCAGACACACTGAGACCAGAGTCTGCTGAGCCACACAGACCACCTGAGAGAGAGAGAGAGAGAGAGAGAGAGAGAGAGAGAGAGAGAGAGAGAGAGAGAGAGAGAGAGAGAGAGGAGAGACATTCAATGATTATTATTAATCTTAATTAATATCTTTTTTTTTGCTTTTTACTCCTTTTTTGCCCCAATTTTGTCATCATCCCAATTCCTCCACACACACATTTCTGTGTGTTGTCACTGCTGTTGCATCCTTCTGGCTCACCTGCCAGTGAGGAGCCCCCACCGGGAGGACGTAAAGCCTTCGTCCTACTCCTCCCGTTCAACACTCCCCGCTGACAGGCTCCACCCCCAGCCCGTAGGAGTACGTGCAATGATAAATATCACCCTTCCCGCCCGGCTTCCCTCCCCGAACCTCTAGTGTTGAAATAGGGCTTAGGGCTGGTAAATTCATAATGTATTTTTGTAAGTTTGGGTGCCAAGAGTAATTAACTGTACTTAGTTATGTTCACCACTGGAATATCGATATAATACAATCTATGTTTGACATGTTTAAGCAAAGGCAACTCCAACTACTGACATACTACTGCTCCCTGCTGGACAGAATAAGTAACTGCACCATATACTACAAGCACACACAAAGGCCCTCCATCTTCTTCTGACAGGATTGTTTGGTCTGCTAATAGAAGATAGCATCAGATGTTTTCAACTCATCGTGTGTGTGTGTGTGTGTGTGTGTGTGTGTGTGTGTGTGTGTGTGTGTGTGTGTGTGTGTGTGTGTGTGTGTGTGTGTGTGTGTGTGTGTGTGTGTGTGTGTGTGTGTGTGTGTGTGTGTGTACACGTGTTCATGAACAATTCCAAGAGAAGTGGGTGTTTGTGTTCCTGTGCTGTAGAACACACACACACACACACACACACACACACACACACACACACACACACACACACACACACACACACACACACACACACACACACACACACACACACACACACACACACACACACACACACACACACACACACACGGCCATGCATTCTTATCTCTAGTCTCCAACTGAATTCCGACATTCAACAGATTCTTATCTGTGTGGAATTTCCTTCCCTTACACACGCACGCATGCACATGCACATGCACACACATTTTTTCCCTGGACCGCACAGTCTTACTGAAGAAAGAAAGAAAGAAAGAAAGAAAGAAAGACGTTTTTTGGATATCATGTCAGTGTGTTTACTGATGCCTGCTCAAACATCATATCTGCATTGTCAGCACAAATAGCCTAGCTGAAACAACGGTAACCATGTTCTTCTTATGGCGATAACCATAACGCCAGAGGGAGCTCCACTGATCTCATTCCCCCCAGATTCGGCATAAACATGGGGATGAATTCATTCTACTATTATGCCACCAAAATGTGGAATGCCCTACCACCAGCCATCAATAAGTGTGACTCCATACCTTCAAAGCCACCATAAAAGAGCACCTGTCTGCAATTTGCGACTGGACTAGCTTGCCAAAAGAAATGACCCCACTGTTTTTCTGTAAATATACGTGTATTGCTCCTAGTATTGATGCTTTATTGTTTAGCATGCCTTCATATCTTTTTTTGTCTTGATGCATTGAATACAGAGGACCACAATCCCACAGGGATTTTTGTGTTATCCTTTTAGCATTATTGTATAACTGTACCCCTGTACCTTTTACAAACTCTTAATAAAGTATTCAATCAAATTCAAAGTCAGGTGGTAAATGACCGAGTTGGCACACACAGCTAGGAGGACCAAATGTGACATTGATGAAGGCGATCGATCCTCTCCTATAGTTTATCGGCAACCAATCACCAAGTGCGCCGAAATGTGAGCCTGCCTTTAGGGGGGTCCCCAGTTGATTAGCAACAATTTGGCCAAATCGTCAAATAAGACGCATTGTGAAAATAGCCGATCTACAGAGCGAGGCGTTGTGAGCTTGTAGTTCGGCTATTTTCACAATATTTATCTGTGGAACCGAGTCATGCTAAATGTAGCCTCGGAAACCCATGCCTTTTTTTTTGTTTCAAAATAAAAAAAGGCTGGGAGAACCTTGCAGGAACGCTGGTCTTAGGACCTTGTTATCTCCTAACCAATCAGAGTGCAGAGGGGCGTCGCTCTAAATTTGGTGACGTCAGCGTGCTCCTTGCACAGGCCGGGGGGGAGGGGGGAGGGGAGGCGGGGACGACATAGATTGGTGAAGCAATAGGAAGCGGCGCTGGAATCCTGCGCCTGGGTTTGGATCCGCCCTTCGATTGGGCTCGTTCTTTCAGTCTATGCTAAATGTAATGCCTAAGCATGACGGCGGACAGGCACACAAAAAAAGACAAGCAAGCGAACAAACTTCTCACCTGACGATGATGAAGAAGATGAAGAAGTAGATGAAGAGAGGTCCAGGGAACAGGGTCTCTGAGGCCGACTGCCTCTGCTCTGTCTCAGCTGGACTTCACACCGGACTGGGACTACTGGGACTACTGGGACTACTGGCTCTACTGGCTCTACCGGGACTGCTCCGGTCTGGACTGGACCAGTGGAGCTTACTGGTTCCGGACTGGTGTGTGAGACCAGTCTGCTGACATCGGCTACCGGCTGCACGACCCGGTCCAGGTTCTGACCAGCGGGATGGGTCTGACGGGGCTCTGGTTCGGGGTCTGTGGCCACGGCCGCCGTTGTCAAGGCGTCGTCATCCTCTCCTCTGGCGGTCCTCGCCCCGCCTCCTTGGCTGTTGTTGCCCCCTGTTGCCCTCGTCGACGACGACCCTGCGACCTCCGTGCTGACCTTTGCAGCGTCCTGGCAGATGATGACCCCTGACCTCTGCGGCGGTCGGTTGTTGTTGTTGTTAGAGTTGGGGGGGCGATGGAGCACCTCCTGGTGGTAGGACTGGAACCAGGAATACATTTTAGTTCAACAATAGTTTTGTCAAATGATTGAACATTGGAACGCTGTAAATCAGTGGTTCTCAAGGAGGAAATTGATATATATTTGGCCGCGGACCCCCATCTGAAAATATTTTGTGCCAGGGACCGCCAGAAGAGAAGATTTATATTAAAAAAACGACATTATTCAACATATTTTTCAAATCATTTCAAGAATAGCAGATCTACAAGCTCGCTGTGAGCTTGTAGATTTGCTATTTTTGAATAGCCAACATATACATGGATAAAGTGGTTAAAATGATTGTGTTGCTACATTAACTACTTTCCCTGGGGACCCCCTGGATTTTTTTTTTTAAAACCTAAAATGTTCACAACTTTTCATCACTTTGTGGGGCTGGTATTTTTGAACAGCCAAAGTATAAAATATGGCTAAAGTGGTTAAAATGATTGTGTGATGCTATATTAACTAATTAATCTGGAGACCCCCTGGAACCTCAACAAGGACCCTGGGGGTCCCCGGACCCCACTTATAGAACCCCTGCTACAGTATAGTATGTAGGAGATTGTGGAATATAGTTGATTGACTGATGACAGCAACTTTATGTCGTAATGATGTCAGACCTACCTGGCGTTGCCGTCGCCCGGTGCTCAGCAGGGGTTGGTACTCGTCAGGACTGCAGTTCAGGAGGGGGACACTGCCCTCTTCACCTCCGTCTACACCCCCACTCATCCCTCGCTCCTCCTCCACCTGACGCAGTGGTGGAAGATTTTTTTTGTTCTTCTTTATAACGTAAAAGCACCCATTTTCAACCTTATCTTCATATAATTGGTCCTCACTAATGATCACTATCAGATGGAACCATTTCTGTCCATTCGAGTCTGTGTCTCAGAGGAGGGTTTTGGGGACAGTTAACTCTTTGACTGCCAGAGTATTTTCATAAAGCACTCCCCCAGTGCCAGCGATTTTCGTGTTTTTTGTTGTTGTTATTTTGTAATTTAATTTTCATATAGTTTCTCTGGGCTGCTGTTTTAAACACATACACAAATCGACCAGCAGAGAGCAGTAGATTGACACCTCCATCACTCGCTGACTCGCTCGACCCCCACCAACAGGCTCAAACAGTCTATACGTCATTAACCGGATGTGACGTTTTCGCAGATTGCCGATCGGGGTAAATTACAATGTGATATACGACTACGATGACTGATCGTCACCCAGACTATAGAAAATAGAAGTGGAGCTCTGCGTTCGTTTTTTATACCGTGTGAAAAAACGTGATTTTCCCTATTCTGGCCGAAAATGACCGGGGAAAAAAATTAGAACCGGAAACGGAATCTGCGTCATAAAACCGGAACCCAGTGAGTCTGAAAGAATCAGGAAGCGAAAGTGATGATGAAAAATAAACAGAATAGTGCGATCACAGTATAAAGTAAAAACTCGGGATTTCTCGTTCTGGCAGGGAGGGTATTCAGAAAAAACTCGGGGATAACTCGGGGCTTGGCACTGAGAGAGTTAAGAAACCCGCCTACCAGTGACATCATCATCGGCAGGCAGGTTTGGTCATATCAAACAAGATTTCAAAAATACGTTAATGCAAGAACAATGGCTTCTATTTCAGCATGCCAACTTTCGAGGAAGAGAAAAGCTGTAGTTTCTATTAACTTGGAATCCCCCATCGATGATGTCAAAATACTGCACTTGAGCACAGTACTTGTGTAAATGTACTTTTGTTACTTTCCGCCACTCACCTGAGGTCCCGCCGGATTGGTCCGTCCGCCACCTCCTCTCATCCCATTGGTCACCAGGGTGGGGACCCCGGAGCTGTAACCGTTGGCGACCACCGTCACCGCTCCTCCCACACCCGGGACGTTGTTGGTTACCGCGGTGACCATGTGGGGCTCTGCCGCCCGGGCAACGGACACTGTGTTCACCCTAGCAACGCCCGTCTCCACCTGAACAACCAAGAATACACTCAGTACTTCATTATTTCATGGTTTATACATGTTATATATATATTACACGTATATTACAACCCATGAAAGTTTTGAACATATTGGAGGGGGTCCTTGGGCCAAAAACGGTTGGGGACCCCTGGACAAGGACCCCCATTTGATTAAAATAAATCTTCTCGGAGACCCCAATCTACACAGAAAACTCCTCAGTGAGAGTGTGGTGATATTTTGTTGTTAAAATAAGTGTTAAGCTCTATATTGTGATAGTAGTGGTACTAGTTGCTATATAGTGTTTGTTCAGTAACAGAGGTCTCCCTGTCTCTCCAGCTCTTTAGTAAATAGAAAATGTATGCTATCCGATCAGGAGAGAGAACGCATACATCGCAACGCGATGTGTTGTGAGCTTGTAGATCTGCTATCTTCGTAGAAGGTTGGCCCCAGAACTGGGAGGATGGTATCGTGCCTGTAGGTAGGGTTGAGGTACCTGTTTTACGTTGGACTTGTGCTTGGTTTTGGGGTTGAGGGACAGAGTGCTGGGTCTCTTTGGGACGTTGTGCTGTTTGGGGAGGGGGGGGCAGTGTTCCACCTGGCCCGCCGTCACCGACACTGTCATCTGCTCAAAAGACAACAAAGAACAACACCTCACATACAGGACCAGTCCTTCACACCCGTGCTTCTCAAGGTGGGGGTCCCAGGAGTGCTTGAGGGGGTTCCAGGGGGTGCCCAGCTAAATTAGTTAATATAGCAAAATCAGTTGAACAACTTTAACCTCATATGTATCGCCTATTATTGCATTTGCAATTTCACTAATGCAAATGCGGTCTTGGCGGATGTTAAAGGAGAATTCCAGTCATTTTAGATGTTTGCTTTGATGTGTCGCTAATCACTCACCAACATACAAAGGGCCGTTGAATTTTTCCAGAGAAGCCCCTGTTGTCCATTGTGGAGACCCCTTCCCCTGGCATAATGGAGTAATGTGTATAAATGAAAATCGCCTATTTTAGCAGGTTTTTTTTTTTCCACTAATCCTCATTTTGCAGTGTACTGACACTCAAACATGCACTGAATGTCCCTTATGAGCTGCCGTTTATGCAGAACGACGTGAAGCTTGTCCTCGGTGTTGCCAGATTCTGTGAGAGAAACAAGCAACCAGCTTGTTTCTACAGGTTGTCTCACCTCAGCAGTCAGTGTAATCAGAGGGTTAGGGGTTAGGGTATAGGGTTTAGGGTCCAGGGTGTCTCACCTCGGCAGTCAGTGTAATCAGAGGGTAGAGGGTTAGGGTATAGGGGTTAGGGTCCAGGTTGTCTCACCTCAGCACTCAGGGTAATCAGAGGGTAGAGCAGCAGGTTGCTGCTCCCTGCAGCCAGCGGGTCTGGAGCACAGAACTGTTTCTGAGAGTGTTCCATCAGACTCTCATCAGAACTCTCTCTGAGGTTCTTATCAACCTGACAGACAGACAGACAGACACAGGGAGAGACAGGGAGAGACAAAGAGAGAGGACATTGATTGATTGATTGGTTGAATACTTTATTACCCCATTAAGACCTGGAACGCATCTGTGTCACTTTAGATTTCTTTGGCTATTCAAAAATAGCAGATATGAGCTTGTAGATCTGCTATTTTTGGAAAATCTTGAAAAAAAAAAAAAAATGTTAGGATTTCGATTTTTTTTAAGAATCGCCGCAGGTCTTAATGGGTTAACAAGTTTGTTAACAGTACAGGTAGTACAGTCAAAGGTTATGTGGTCCATTGTACTCAATTCATCAGTAAAAATACATTAAAATAAAATATAATGTAATAACAAAACAATACAAATACAATACAGAGGAGGACACAGAAAGGAGCGGAAAGAGAGAGACTAAAGCTAAATTCCGATTCTCTAATTTCTGCCTCATCCGTGACCCAGAAATATGTCTCGTCCCAAATCATTATTTGCTTGTCGAGGAGCCGACAGTGAGGAGAGAGAGAGGAGGCTGCCCAAGCTGCTTGGAGCGAGAACGATCGAGGATACATGAAGTGTATCCTCAGCAATCATTTTTTGACAGGAGTGACTTGCTATCCGTTCAGTCATTGGATGCTGCAGCCGACTTCTCCTCAGGCTATGGGATGTTAACTACGCTGTACGGGAGATGGGATCCAAAACTCGCGCCATGTCGTGGACTTCAAAGAGATGATTTAGAGCAGACAAAACGTTTGATCTGCTCGTATTCTCATAATGTAAACATAACATAGTGCACACGTGTATCAACGGAGGACCCTGAAGATAAGCCTTGATTAAACCAGAAGATAGGCTACTGCAATGCACTATATATATATCTCTGAATAACAGTGATCAAATCCTGTGAAATCAGTTCTTTCAAGTTTCAGTCAACCAAACCTCTTTAGGGTCCAGCTTAGTGGCCTCCAGATCCTCTTCTGTCAGCTGCAGGAACACTGGAATACTGGGAAGAGCACCACCTGCAGGACAGGAGGGACAATCACTGGTGAGTGACAGACAGGAGTGGTTGATCAGAGGAAGAGACGTGAGGGAACAATCTCCAGGGCAGTGTTTCCCAACCCGGGGCCCCAACGATCACATTTTACAATTACAATTTAGGAAATTAGCAGACGCTTATCCAGAGCGACTTAAGCAAAGGTAAACACGTGCATAAAATGCAGAGAGTAAATGATACCTAGCATGTATTTGGCCACAGACGCCCATCTGAAAAGGTTTTGTGCCAGGGTTCCCCAGAAGAGGAGATTTATGTAAAAAAAAAAAAAGCAACATTATTCGAAACTTTCAAAACTATTATATACTTTTTTTAAATTTCAAAAATTAAATTGAAATTTGAATAGCCAACGTATAAATGGATAAAGTGTAAGGATAATTCCTTTTAACAGGTCGTTCATGAAAGTCCTTGCAGTCTTGTTTCCAATGAGAACCTGTGAGCAATTAGGGGTTAAGAGTCTTGCTCAGGGACAAATTTCATTTCATCGACACATATGCTGACCTGGCCTGGAATCGAACCTGGGGCAACCAGGGCCTCTGGCTCCCTAGGCGGGCTCACTACAACAATTAACAACTTTTGCTAAGGACCCCCTGGAAACCCCCTAAGGACCCCTGGATACCAGGTAAACAATGAACCTAGCATCTGTTTCAATAACATGCTAAATGACTGTACATTCTTAACGTTGCGGTCAAGAACACAAACTTAAGTAACTGAAACATGAGAAGGGGTGACCAACATATATATGTTTGCATATAGTAGCCATCACATGAGGCCTTGTCTGGGTGGAAGTAGTCCAAAATTGTAAACGTTTTGCACAAAATCATAACTTGCATTTCTGGGACATTGTATTGTCAAAAACATTCAGAAATCTATTACTGTAATAACCGATCTACAAGCTTACTTGCTCCAGCGAGAATCATACAGGGCCTATGCGGTTTACATGTCTGAGAAACAAGAGTGTGTGCATGCATGCATGCGTGTGTGTGTGTGTGTGTGTGTGTGTGTGTGTGTGTGTGTGTGTGTGTGTGTGTGTGTGTGTGTGTGTGTGTGTGTGTGTGTGTGTGTGTGTGTGTGTGTGTGTGTGTACACGTGCATGTTTGTGTGTGTGTGTGTGTGTGTGTGTGTGTGTGTGTGTGTGTGTGTGTGTGTGTGTGCGCGTGTGCGTGTGCGTGTGCGTGTGCGTGTGTGTGTGTGTGTGTGTGTGTGTGTGTCTGTGTGTGTGTGTGTGTGTGTGTGTGTGTGTGTGTGTGTCTGTGTGTCTGTGGGGGGGGGGGGGGGGGGTTGTCAGATGTAAGAAGGGGGGAGTCCAAGGATAAAAGGCTGGGAAGCAGTGCTCCAGGCGACAGGTAGTTGGCTGCATGCGTGTGACACTATGTCTAGCGGATGACAGAGACAGGTTCATGTGTGTGAGACTGTGTCTATAGCAGGATGAGAAAGAGACGGGCTCAAACTTGTTGAGGGAAAACCGGAGACATTTTCTGTCGGAGGTGAGATGAGATGATATTAAAACTGTCAATCTTGTGAGTAAAAAGGAGTTTAAAATGTCTTCAAACACATGTCAGGGAGTTGGATGTGGGGCTAAGACAGACAGACTGTTGACTCAGGCGGTTTTCAGATGCTTCCGTTATACAGCCTGTAGCCTAAGCGGCAGTGTTGATTTTGACAGCAAATTTTGATTCAGTTTTAGTCATAGTCTTTTGAATAAAATTCCATTCAGTTTTAGTCATAGTCTTTTGAATAAAACTTTAGTTTTAGTCTTGTTTTAGTCATCTGAAATGTTTTAGTTTTTGTCTAGTTTTAGTCGACTAAATCTCCAGTTGATTTAGTCGACTAAAATGTATTTTGGCGCTGCCTTGAGGGCATCCTAATGGCTGATTTTACACTTGGTTGCATGCTGAAAATAGCAGATCTACAAGCTCACAACGCGACACGTTGTGAGCTTGTAGATCGGCTATTTTCAGAGCGCAACACCCGAGCGCAACCAAACATAAAATGACTTGTCTTTTAGTTCTACTGGATCTCTTCTCCACTAGATCCCTCGCTAACATTTTAGTCTAGTTTTTATTTGTTGACGAAATTGTCAGTATATTTAGTCATAGTTTTAGTCATCGTAGCTTAGTTTTTATTAGGTTTTTATTTAGTTTTCGTCAGTGAAAAAAAGGTAGTCCGAACATTTTTCGTCATTGTTTTAGTCGACGAAATCAACACTGCTAAACGGAAGCGCTTGAAAATGCGAATTTTAAATCTGCCCAAGTTGGCATTTTTCCTTCTACACCAAATCTCTTTGGCCCAAATAGTCGATCTACAAGCTTACAACGCGTTGCATTGCGACGAGTTGTGAGATTGTAGATCTGCTATTTTTGGCTAATGTCCCCCCCCCCCAGAATATACCAGTACAGTAGATGCTGGGGTTCAAGTGGTTAGCGGCTTTGTTGAGCGTCTGTAAACACGATTGGGAAGCCGGACGGGAAGGGTGATATTAGTCACAGCACGGGCTGGGGGGGGGGAGTGTTGGGCGGGAGGGAGAGAAAAGCTAATAAGTGATGAACAGAAATGATGATGATAACTTTCTTTGTGTGCATAATTAGCATATATCTGTTACTCTATTTAGCATGTATATCTATCTATACAGCAAAGATTGTGTAATATCTGTCTGACTTGACAGACTGGATGGGGACAGGGAGAGAGAACAGCGAGTCGACTGAGCTACAGTAAAAAAGAACTGTGGGAATGTTTTGAAATGATATTAGACAAATATTTGGCCTTTGTTGTTTTGACAGAGTGCTGGTATGTATGTTGTGCTGTTGTATATATGTACTGCGTGCGTGCGTGCGTGCGTGCGTGCGTGCGTGCGTGCGTGATGTTTTATATATACCAGTGTGCTCAGATTCTGAGATAGAGGTCATAACAGTGTTGGGGGTCAGGCCTGCAGACACACTGCTCTCTGGACTGGACAAACGAGCATGACACTGCATAGAGAGAGAGAGAGAGAGAGAGAGAGAGAGAGAGAGAGAGAGAGAGAGAGAGAGAGAGAGAGAGAGAGAGGGGAGAAAGAGAAAGAGAGAGAGAGAGCGAGAGAGAGAGAGAGAGAGAGCAGTAGATGAATAAATTGATAAATTCATTCAGCAATAATTTCATATATTACTCAATCGAGATGCAATCACTTCTGCAAGTACACACACACACACACACACACACACACACACACACACACACACACACACACACACACACACACACACACACACACACACACACACACACACACACACACACCTGTGCCTGCTGTCGTTCGTAATTGATAGAGTTCCTGTTCTTCTCTGGGACTCCCCCTCCTCCCCGGGTTGCCGTGGCGACCGTCCCCGTGTGAGTGTCTCCTTGGAGATTCTTGAACACGCCCACCTCGTGGTCCTCAATGTAGGAGGAGGAGGAGTCAGCCATGTAGGAGGGGCCAACCTTAAAGCCCCGCCTACTGTTGGACAGGTTCCTGCCGTGAGATAAGACGAGATTATGATAAGATATCGTTGCTGTCGGGCAGAAACCTCCTTATCTCCATCAGTGTTGATTTCGTCGACTAAAACTATGATGGAAAATTATAGTCCTACCTTTTTTCACTGACGAAAACGAAATAAAAACTAAGCTATGATGACTAAAACTAAGACTAAATATGTTGACAATTTCGTCAACAAATAAAAACTAGACTATAATGTTAGAGGGAGGGACTAGTGGAGAAGAGATCCAGTAGAACTAAAAGACAAGTCATTTTATGTTTGGTTGCGCTCGGGTGTTGCGCTCTGAAAATAGCAGATCTACAAGCTGCGATGCGTTGTGGGCTTGTAGATCTGCTGTTTTCAGCATGCAACCAAGTGTAAAATCAGGCATTACGACGCCATCAAGGCACCGCCAAAATGTATTTTAGTCGACTAAATCAACTGTAGATTTAGTCGACTATAATCTTATGATATTTAGTCGACTAAAACTAGACAAAAACTAAAACATTCCAGGCGACTGAAATATGACTAAAACTAAATGGAATTTTATTCAAAAGACTATGACTAAAACTGAATCAAAATTTGCTGTCAAAATCAACAGTAATCTCCATATTAGATTTTTTTTGTGTTTTTTCGTAAATGAACCCATTTAGACCTGAGGCCGATTCTACAAAATGTCTTCTAACTCAGTTTTCTACAGTTTTTTGAAAAAACTATGTTGCTATATCAGTATAATGAATAAGAATAATCATGAATCATGATTTCATTCACCTGTGTGATTGCCATAGTTACTGTTGGTTCTGCTACTCTTAATCTAATTCAAGATGACATCCGGACGGTGCATTGCTAATGTTCTTCTTTTAAACTTAAACAGTACACTAAAACATGTATCTGAAAACATTTGAGGTGAGAAATAAGCATTAAGCATAAGCATAAGCATTGCAGTAACATGAACATGCTTTGTGTGTGTGTGTGTGTGTGTGTGTGTGTGTGTGTGTGTGTGTGTGTGTGTGTGTGTGTGTGTGTGTGTGTGTGTGTGTGTGTGTGTGTGTGTGTGTGTGTGTGTGTGTGTGTGTGTGTGTGTGTGTGTGTGTGTTACCTGTGGTTGTGCAGTGTGGTAGCGGTGGTAGGGTTGACAGTAGGACTAACAGGTTTGGTTCTGTCCCAGATCAGCAGGAGCTCAGCCAGCCTCTCCTCAGCGCACTGAGCCGTCAGCCTGGCTTCAGCGTCCTGGTCCCAACAGTCCTCGATGGTCTCCTTCAGAGAGCGCACAGCCTGAACACACACACACACACACACACACACACACACTGTGTTATTATTTATCATTATTATTATTATTATTATTTAGCGCTCCCTTTGACTTAGCATTGTCTTCTATGGCTTTTATATGAAACTAGAGTTTCGGGGGGCTACGCCCCCCTCAACCCCAGCCGCGCACGGGGCCCAGCGTGGCCGTGTGTATATTGGGGGACCCAAATTGCCGGAGTGAAACTGTGGAAAAGTTTTTTTGAAAAAGGAAAAAATTTGAAGAAATAATATTTGTTATGTTGCAGGGAGTCCACAGGGGGTCCGCGGACCCCCTGATGGTGCACTGACCCCCTGTGGAGTGTTGGGACGCGCGGGGACACCCCTGGAACATTGCGGACCATTTTGGTGTTTTTTTTTTTTTCATGAAGGTGGTTGCTTGTTTCTGGCGCAGGCTGTGCAAACCTGGCAACCCAGCGCATGCTGCCGCACGTTTAAGTGGCGTAGCGTCATGAGGGTCAGTGGGGCCGTGGCTCGGTCAGTGAAGACCCTGTAGTGCGGATGATATGTGGCATAGAGGGGCAGATTGTAAATCCACAGAGGAAACATCCGTGGGCTACCATTGGTTCAGCGATGTGTGCGGTCGCCCTGCGGCCCCTCCTCCTCCACCAATGTGCAGTATTGAGAGCCCTGACGTCACAACAATTGGAGCGATGGGCACTGCACTGTGGTTGGTTAGGGTACACCTAGGGCCCAGGTAGAACCCAGTTAAAGCCTGCATGGGCAAACCCAGTTAGGACCCGCCTTGGTCCCACATAAACATGGCTAGTTGGGGCCCACCTAAGGGCCAGGTAGAAGCTACTTATAGCCTGCATGGGCATCGCAGTTGGGAGTGAAGTGGATGCCGCTGACATTGCTGACATGGGGTCCATATGGTTTAGCCCACCTTGAAACCATATGGGAACTACGCTGGCATGCTGGCTGTAATGCAAACGCTGCATCATACCTGCAGTGTGTAGTTTGATGTTGTGTGTGTAGCAGATATACCTGCAGTGTGTAGATCAATGTCCATAGGAAAGTCAATGCCCAGCAGTGTTGTTTTCCCCCAGCAGAGTTTCTAGTGTCTCTGTGTCTCTCTGGAAGAGGTTGCACATGAACTCTGCAGCCGCACTGAGGCGCTCCAACACAAACACTCTGACATTAAGCTGCTTCACACAACAAACATCAGCACCACGCTGCTGTTTGTCCAAAAGACACAATATCTCCTCTCCCACAGACGTCATGTGTTCATTTATCGACAGCCGTACAGACTCCTTTTGACACATTTTACGTCGTTTATCCAGCTCTCACTGACTCTCCACATCGGGCTGTTATTTTGCTGCGATCAAGTCAACGATGTGAGAGATTAGCTATCACAGACGGACGGACAGGGGGTGAAACATAGTCGTGCGCCATGCCTTTCGGCCTGGCGGAGACAATAAAAAACCGAAAGTAAAGGAAATGGCCATTTCTGCAACAGAAGTAGTCAATAAACTATGCTATGAAAACATGGGCCACATTGGCAAAGAATGTAAGAAAGAGGCAATCATGATGAAAATAGCCGATCTCCAAGCTTACAAAGCCTCTCAACGTGAGGCGTTTCGAGCTTGTAGATCGGCTATTTTCACAATATTTACTTGTGGAACGGAGTCAAACAGAATGGGGGGGTCCCAGATCAAGTACGTGTATTTGGGGGGGGGGGGGGGGGGGAAAGGGTTGATAAACACTGCTCTAATCGGAGCGAAATTATCTGAAATTACTACATGACCATAATGCAGCCTAACATGCGTTGCACGGGGCGGTCCTGCCATTACGTTAGTTACTGTAGTTGCTGTGGAGCTACATAGTTCTCCAGAAGACACACACAAACATACACCATCTACAATGGACGAACTGAGCAGCAATATAGACATTCACCACACGAACGTGCATTGTTGACAAAGTCATTGCACAGCCGCTGCAGGCATGACAACCAGGTTAGCGTTAGCGACATGGCAGCTATCACAGCGCCCAGTCCGTCGTGCTGCAACTGCCTGTGATGGCTACAGCAGTAACAGCAAGCTGTCTGCGATGCCATTGTCTGGAGACTGCTCTTAGCGTGACACGACCAATGAGAGTGAGCGCTGTAGTTGTTGCTAAGATACGGTGGCGTCTCTGCCCCATAGCTTGTAGATCTCTCACACATGATTGGCGTAGGCTGCGTTGCCAGGTCTGACTTTGTGTCTAAGCAATGGTCGGCTTATTTTTGCGCGCCTTTGGGCTCGTTTGCATTGTGCGCACGGCAGCGCTTGTTTAGCGTACGTCAGCGCGACGTGGCAACGGACGTGGCAACGTGAAAGGTGATTGGCTGGTGAAAAGAAACACCCGACGTTACACCAGAAATGGTGCCTGGAGAAAATAGTGACCAAAAAAAAAGTTTGGAAAAAAAGGAAAAAACCCCCGCAGCGGCTGTCTGCTGTTGTGGTGATGAGGTCGTGCGCACGGTAAACGGTACGAAGCTGCCTCCCCTTCCGTTTTGTCCGACATTTGGTGAGTAGAATTAATTATGTTGCGCGGTGGAAAAGGTGTAGTGAACAGTGAGATGTCCCCTACGCGAGGCGTAAATTCAGCGCGGCCGCCGTGGCGACTCAGTTGGCGACATGTGGTCTGGCGGTGCGTTGTTTATTCGATAACAGAGCTGTGGGGTGTGGACACCGAGGGTGCGGAAGTCGGTCGCCATTTATATAGTTAGATATCCTATTTTATGGAAGATGCTATGGCTAGTTAGACCACTTCAAATGATCTAATCTTAAAATAATAACCAAAAATAGCCTATTTACAAGCTCTCAATGCGTCACAGACTTATTGAGAGCTTGTAGATACAGTAGGCTATTTTCACTGCACAACACACTTCCATAGCAGACATGCTGGCTTCTTGTAGCACTGCTTGTAGCACTAGCCACGATGCAAAACATATTTTAATGGTACAGAACCGACTGGATTCAGCTCTTCTTCAAGGTAACTAGTCCGGTTTCTAAATAGCTATTTTAGAATTTTAACCCTTAAAAGTAACATGTTTTGGACATAATGAGGTTTCCCAACAGAGACGATATTCCTGTATTTTCTCACCAGACTGTTTTCCTTCCAGGCTTCAGGGAACTTGGGACGTTGCTTCTCTCTGGACACCAGGACCTGCATGTCTTCAAAGCTGGGCTGGTTCCCGATCTCTGCCTGGAAGGCCACCTGGTACTCTGGTACTGACTCACCTGCAGGCACACACACATACACGCAGTGTTTTGTGTCATTGGTTTTGTTTGTTTTGAGCATATTTATGTATGTCAATATGTCTAGAAACATGTCCAACCACCAGGAGCTTAAGTGCCTCAACATTTTCACAATATTTCATTTTTGAAAGTATACAATTTGTAAATACGGCCTATTTTGGCCATAGAACAATACTTATTATTATTTTTTTATTATTGGTATCAGTCATTGACAGTCATTTCTTCCTATATTTAAGTTATTTGTCATATCTCCCCTGTGCAATTTGTTTTTACAAAGCCTAAAAGCCAAACAGAAATAATTTTTTTATTCATGATATTCCAATGTTCAATGCCAAACACACAATTAAATTGTTAATCGCAATTGTTTATATAATCAGAATCATGACAGCCCTACTACGTGTTATCATGTAAGTTAGTCCATCATCTCACCAGGGAAGAGGTCGGTGCATCTCATGAAGGCCTCCCAGTAGACCAGGCCCAGAGCGTACATGTCCACCTGTTTGAGGGCCGACTCGCAGTCTCTGAGGTTCACTGCACCTTCCAGCACCTCTGGGGCCATGTAGCGCACCGTCCCCACCTAAACAAACAACAATGCGTTATGTGGTTGAACCTGACACATGCTGATACTCTGCACTATGTACAAAGTTCTGATTTTCTTCTTGCATCTTAATGTATATGAACTGTACAGTAGTATGCTTATGCCTAATCTCATGTTCTGTGCATACTGTACCGGATGGATATGCTACTGTATGTGTAAATATGTAGATACCTTTTGTTTTTGATTCTTTCTTTTCCCCCGTGGTCTCCCTTTGCGGCCGGATTTTACAAACACTGGATTTTTAACATTTTAGTTTTCTTTAATATCATAGTAGCTACAAAATGAAATACTGGTTGTGCTGTTTGACCCACCAGTTGCTGTAATACGGCTTATAGAATCACGTGTTTGTGGAAATTATAGTTCAGAGAAAACAGCCTTTCCCTCTCTCTAATATAATTGTCTGTGTGTGTGTGTGTGTGTGCGCGCGCGTGCGTGCATGCGTGTGAGACCTCAGAGATAGCAGCGTTGTCCTCGTCTCCCGGTCGCAGGAGTCTCTGTCCCGTCAGCTTCATGGACAGACCGAAGTCTGTGAGGACACAGGACAGGTCGTTCCTTACCAACACGTTACGACTGTTCAGGTCCCTGTGGGACACCGCCGGCTTGTACTGGTCTGGAGACAGCAGAGAGAGAGAGAGAGAGAGAGAGAGACTGTGAAAAATGATTTATTTATGGGATTTCAGGGATCTAAACCAAAGACAAATACAGTGCCTAAGTGAAAGTATTCACCCCCCTTCACTTTTTCCACATTTTACAGCCTTATTAAAAAATGTATTACATAATTCTTTTGCTCAGAATTCCACACACAATATACTGTAGCATAGTGACAAAATGTCATTATGCTACTGTACATGTCATGTCAAGGGTGTTTTTAGAAAATGTTGCAAATTTATTAAAAATGGAAAATGACAAAATCACATGTGCATAAGTATTCACACCCTACTCAATACTTTGTTGAAGCACCTCTGGCAGCAATAAGAGCCTCAATTGTTCTCGAGTATGATGAGTATGAAAAAAATGGACGTTATTATTAAACATAACAAAAAGTGAAGGCTGCTGTGTGTCCATAGAGCCTATTCTAGTGTTCATTGTGTTATATAGACAATGAGGCTCCTGTAAGCCACAAGTATGTCAGCAACCTCCTGAACCTGAAACCTTTTAACAGGATTTCTATGGTTGAAAATAGAAAATATTTATGTACTTAAGCTGAAGTGTTCAGAGGCTGCAGTTCATGTTGAACACCACCAGGGGATGCCATGACCTGTATATCCTTTATTCTCTCTCTCTCTCTCTCTCTCTCTCTCTCTCTCTCTCTCTCTCTCTCTCTCTTCCCTATCATCTTTCTCTGTTTGCCCCTTACTTCCCTTTGTTTCTCTTTCTCATCTGTCCATCTCCTCCTCCTCCTCCTCTTTCTCTGTCTATATATATCCTCTCTTCTTCTCCTCCATTCATCACAGGCCTTCCTCCCCTCTTCCAACTACACTGGGCGGCCCCCAGTGTGCACATGGATACCAGCGTGTGTGTGTGTGTGTGTGTGTGTGTGTGTGTGTGTGTGTGTGTGTGTGTGTGTGTGTGTGTGTGTGTGTGTGTGTGTGTGTGTGTGTGTGTGTGTGTGTGTGTGTGTGTGTGTGTGTGTGTGTGTGTGTGTGTGTGCGTGGGTGCGCGTGCGTGCGCTTGTATTACTGTACTTATGCCAAATGTCTACCAATACCAAAAGTATTATAGTTGCATTACAGAATTAGACATTGTTAGGACCATTTTCCTGGTCCTCACAACAGCAATGGTTGTTTTATTTTTAGACATACTTACTTACCTACTTACTATTAGGATAAGATTCAGTTTTGGGGAGTTTTTTTTTCTTTCTACTTAGTTGTGCGGCAATCTCACACACCAAAAAACAACACGTCGCAGCGTTTTTTTTGCTACACTTTCAGCTTTTTTCAATGCCGTCCTAAAACATTGATGCCCTCACAAGTATAGTAATACCAACGTGTGGGTGTGTGTGTGTGTGTGTGTGTACTGTACCTCCTCTGTACACTTCAGTGTGGAGGAAGGCCAGTCCTTTGGTAACAGAGTGAGCCATTCTGCAGCACGTCAACCAGTCCAACGTATGACCTGATAGGTAGAGAGACAGAGAACCCTGGAGAGAGAGAGACAGAGAGAGAGAGAGGGAGAACAGGAAATAAGAAAAAATAAGTATATGCACGTGTAAACACACACACACACACACACACACACACACACACACACACACACACACACACACACACACACACACACACACACACACACACACACACACACACACACACGTAAACAAGCAGTTAAGCTGGTAATTACATTTGGCCTACAAACGCAAGCTACCATTCATGCAATTTAACCAGGCTCTGTGTGTGTGCATGCGTGTGTGTGTGTGTGTGTGTGTGTGTGTGTGTGTGTGTGTGTGTGTGTGTGTGTGTGTGTGTGTGTGTGTGTGTGTGTGTGTGTGTGTGTGTGTGTGTGTGTGTGTGTGTGTGTGTGTGTGTGTGTGTGTGTGTGTGTGTGTGTGTGTGTGCGCGCGCGTGTGTGTGTGTGTGTGTTTGAGAGTGTAGCCTTCAGTTTGAGTGCTGTAACGTACACTTAGGCTACTGTATATTTTTATGTAAGGATTACATAATATGGTATGTATTGTTATGTAGGGATTACATTCACTGTACAGTATACAATATGTACAGTATATGATTTTTGTGAAGGACATGCTTACTTTACAATGAAATGTACTGTATCCTGTATTCAAATTGCCTAAAGGGTGGATGGGTGGTCCTGATGGGTGGACCGCCACAAACATAACGTCCGTACTTGCGTGACTGACCGACCGTTCCTCCCATCCGCAGCAAACTTGGAGCAAACACTGTTCAGGAGTCTGCCATGAGAATAGTCACACCAGGGGGGGCCATGTTTTACAACCCAGCTTACTGTCTGGGTTGGGAATAGACTAGAGGAACAAAAAACTCCCCATTGCAGTTAGAGCTGCAGATTCACTCCCAATTGTCCGCCGTAACCTGAAGACTCAGCTCTTCAGACTCCACTTTATAGCCCGTAGCACTTGACCTAGTTTTGACAACCACGCAGATTTATGCAGGTTATGGTTAAAAGGTCATTTAGATGAGCATGTTATTTAGAAAGATGCCAGGTTCATGGGTCCCCAGCTAAATGATGGATAGTTAGCAACCAAATGGACCCTTATGGGTCTGTAACTCTGAGAGTTAAATTAACATTGATTTTACAATATAAATTGGGGTCCCATATATAGAAATGTCATTAAATGGGGTCCGTAGCCTAATGCATGTCAAACTCGTGGTCCTTGAAATTAAAATGGTTGAGAATCACTGCTAGAGCGACTAGAGAGTCCCTGGCTGGTATATCTTTTCAAATGGGGGTCCGTGGGCTATTAAGTGTCAATGTGGGGGTCCTTGACATGAAAAAGTTTGAGAACCACTGGTTTAGACTGCTAGGTTCTTAGTTTACCTGATTCACTGTCTCTCTGATGTGTTTACATGGCTTACTGTAAGTCGCTCTGGACAAGACCATCTGCTACATGCCTACATTGTAAATTGTACTGTGTCAGGGGCCTCTCTGTCACATGCGTGGCCCCTGGTGTGACTGTTCTCAGTGTTTTTGTGCCAAGTTTGGAGCGGATCAGAGCAACGGTGCGCCTCGCAAGTCCAGATGTTACGTTTGTGATGGCCGCCACCCGCCGTCGGTCCACCCGCCCACCCTCTAAGCAATTTTAATATAGGATGTATGGACGTTTTTCAACAGATGAATTCATACTGATGAATGGAACTCATTCTGACAATAATGCAAAAAATAATTGAGATTACCGTATCTCAAATAATTGCAATTATGTAATAATTGCGACAGGCCTAGAGTCATGTTGATAGGATATTTCATTAGTGAGAAAACACTGCTGACTGGAACGCCCCTACACACACACACACACACATAGGGCTGTCTCGATTACAGATTCAAGTTGACGATTAATTGTCACACTAATGATTGCGATTAACGATTTAATTGTGTTTTTGGCATCGCACATTGGAACATATGAACAAAAACGTAATTTCTGTTTGGCTTTTAGGCTTCGTAATCAAAACTTATTTGACAAATAACTTAAATATACAAAGAAATGACTGACATATTTAATAATTGTATACTTTAAAAAACATTTAAAAATAGCGGAAATAGCTGATCGACAAAGGATCGACAAAGGATCGACGAAGTGACGCGTTGTAAGCTTGTAGATCTGCTATTTTTTTGACGATTACGCAAAATAATTGCGATTAGATTATTTGAGATAATTACTAGATTATGTAATAATCGTGACAGGCCTACACACACACACACACACACACACGTGACACACTCACAAACACACACGCACGCACGCACGCACGCACGCACGCACGCACGCACGCACGCACGCACGCACGCACGCACGCACGCACGCACGCACGCACGCACGCACACACACACACACACACACACACACACACACACACACACACACACACACACACACACACACACACACACACACACACACACACACACACACACACACACACACACACACACACACACACACACACACACACACACACACACACACACACACACACACACACACACACACTCTACAGGCCTGTGTGCTTCCAGACAGGAAGTAGCATGCAGGCGCCAAATACACAATGTATTGAATAACAAAGCTATGGACAGAGAGAGAGAGAGAGAGAGAGAGAGAGAGAGAGTGAGAGAGAGACATTGTATGTACAGTACCGTTAGCCGCTTAAAGCCTGTTTCTGAGACAGCCGCCATTCAACATCAGGTCGTAAACCACCGTGTTGTCAGACATAGCCAGGAGGATCTAACTGTACTTCTCCAAAGTGAGTGACACCGGCCCGCAGCCACAAAACCAGAGGGAGCGCCTACGATCTGGTACCTCCCAAATACACAACAAACATGGGAACATTCTTATTCTACTACTCTCTCACCATAATGTGGAATGCCCTGACATCATCCATTAGGAGGATGTGAATCACTGGCTTCTTTTCAAATCTGGCCTGAAAACTACAAGTGGAGATGGATATTAAATCCCATTGAAATGAGGGGTCACACACTGCCGCCGTCTTTCCTTTTTCTCATCTGTAAATATAGCTTTTTGTATCTGTTGATGACATTTGTTAACCCATTAAGGCCTGAGGCCGATTCTTAGTAATGTCTTCTAAATCCTAACAGGTTTCTGAAAAACGTATCAGTACAAAAGTATTGGTATCAAAATATACTTGAAGTACCAAAAGTAAAAGTACTAAAATGTTTGAAAATAGCAGATCTACAAGCTCACAATGCGTGTTGTGAGCTTGTAGATCGGCTATTTTCAAATAGCCTAGGTATAAAATAAGGCTGAAGTGGTTAATGTATGTTTTATAATATATTATTACACGGCTTGGTTGAATGCTCGATTCTGATTGGTCAGTCATCGGTCATTATTTCTGGATAATGACCGATGAGCTCTATAACGGACCGCTGTGTAATCAGAGACTCAGAACACCTGCTCATGTCAACCTGTGCTGCTCGGCTGCGCCTCGGTGGTTAATCGCCCTGTCGGGCTTTAAATTTCAATAATGACTACCTCCCCATGCATTATCCCTTGCATAATTGATAATTGCAAAGTAACTAGTAACTAAAGTCTTCAAATAATTGTAGTGGAGTAAAAGTACAATATTTGCCTCTGAGATGTAGTGGAGTAGAAGTAAAAGTACTGAAAATTGGAAATACTCCAGTAAAGGGAAAACACCTCAAAATTGTACTTAAGTACAGTACTTGAGTACATGTACTTAGTTACTTTACACCACTGGTGACAGGCCTATAGTGACTTGTAGCTGTGCGTGCGTTCAAAGGCCTTACGTGCGGGTAATGCTCCAGGACCAGCAGATACTCCATCCGCCCGTCCGTGGTCATCCTGTCGTCGGCGGCGATGAAGCGGGCGATGTTGTCGTGCTCCCGCAGCAGCGGCAGGCGGTAGATGGAGCGCTCGTTGACGTAGTTCTGCCGGTTGGCGTAGCTGAACAGCTTCACCGCCACCGCGCGCTCGTCCAGACTGCCGCGGTACACCGAGCCGTAACGACCCCGACCGATCAGCTAACACGCACACGCACGTGCGCGCGCGCACACACACACACGGACACGCACACACACACACACACACACACACACACACACACAGAGACAGACACGGACACATACAGTACAAGATGTTAGAACAGGGGTCTTCAACGTTTTCAGGCCAAGGACCCCCTAGCTGAGAGAGAGATGAAGCAGGGACCCCCTCTATATCGTATACAATTGTGTTTCAGATTCAACATTTTTTGTTTACGTGGTCTGCTCTTTTTTCCCTCTAGTCTACATCTATGCCTCTTTGCCAAAAATAGCCGATCTACAAGCTCACAACGAGGTTGTAGATCTGCTATTTTTGGCTAAAGTTCTCCTCAGAAAAGGGATGCTAGGGTTCAAGTCGTTAAGGTAAAATAAAAAATCCTATCACACAAAGATTTGGCGGACCCCCTGTAGTAACTCTGAGGACCCCCTAGGGGTCCCGGACCACCTGTTGAAGACCCCTGTGTTAGAACACAAATACAAGACATACTAGTCATATATACTAATTTTATGTTTTCCCAAACTAGTGAAAATAGCTGATCTACAAGCTCACAACGCGCTGCGGAGCAACACTGTGTAAGCTTGCAGATCGGTTATTTTCACTGTACTTAAAAGTTACATGTGTGGAATTACTTTTTGAAAATCTTTTGAAATATTTTTTTTAAGAAAAAAAAAAAACAGGAATATTTACTTGCAACCCATCTTTTTTACATAACATTACCTATATATATATATTACCTATATAAAGCAAAACTAATTATATAGATATTATTTATAATAACACTAGATTAGATTGTAAGCCAGCAGCGTTACGACATTACTGTAAAGGAGATTGTTGTTATGTTGACGTCAGTCATCATAACACATGTGGATTTACACACCGTTTAATTCTAAGCCTTGTTGATATTAGAATCCTGTACAGGTGTACACGTACTTACTACTTATGTGGTTCATGTGAGCTGCATGTTTTCTCCGTCTGTGTTTATGAAGCGTAGTGACGGCGTATATAGTCCATTTGTTTATTATTATCCATATGGAGTCATATGGTCACTGATAATGCAGTAGTGTTGATTTTGACAGCAAATTTTGATTTAGTTTTAGTCATAGTCTTTTGAGTCAAATTCCATTTAGTTTTAGTCATATTTTAGTAATCTGAAATGTTTTAGTTTTTGTCTAGTTTTAGTCGACTAAATATCATAAGATTATAGTCGACTAAATCTACAGTTGATTTAGTCGACTAAAATGTATTTTGGCGGTGCCTTGATGGCATCGTAATGGCTGATTTTACACTTGGTTTCATGCTGAAAATAGCCGATCTACAAGCTCACAACGTGTCGCAGCGCGACGCGTTGTGAGCTTGTTGATCTGCTATTTTCAGAGTGCACACCCCAGCGCAACCAAACATAAAATGACTTGTCTTTTAGTTCTACTGGATCTCTTCTCCACTAGTCCCTCACTAACATTTTAGTCTAGTTTTTATTTGTTGACGAAATTGTCAATATATTTAGTCATAGTTTTAGTCATCATAGCTTAGTTTTTATTTAGTTTTCGTCAGTGAAAAAAGTCATCATAGTTTTAGTCGACGAAATCAACACTGTAGTGCAGCATTTCTCATTGTTGTTACGTACGCTGTCCCGTACATCATTGTGCTTATGCTTAGCTGTAAATATCTCAGATTGATTTTTAGGTGAGGTTTTAACTGTGGCTGCAGTTAGTAGCCTGTTGTGTGCTTATTGCCTCAGCCACTGCGGCAACTGTCAGCGTTAACCTATTCAAACTGGGAACGCATCTCTGTCATTAATATATATATTTTTAAAGCGAATACCAGAATCTTTGATTCTGGGGATTCTACAAATGTCTTCTAAATCCAAACTAATGTTGCTATAATATCAGTGGTCCAAACATGTATTTGGCCGAGGACCCCCATCTCAAAATATTTTGTTCCAGGGACCCCTAGAAGTCGTAACAGAGTTAAAAGAAATGTTCGCTTTAAAAAGTATATATTCAAAGATTTGCACAAATTTTCACGATTTAAAAAAAATAGCAGATCTACAAGTTCATAGTGCGGCACTATGAGCTTGTATGTCTGCTATTTTTGAATAGCCAAATAAATCTTAAAATGACACACAGATGCGTTCCCGGTCTTAAAGGGTTAATAATTGAGTTTAATTTATATGTGGAAAGTCGTAAACGATAACGCTTTGATCGCTTTCAGAGTGATTTAATGAACGATAGAAACACTGACAGCCAATCAAAATCAACAGAAGGACACACCCACACTTTTACTGTATATATATGGAGATCGCTCCATATATGGGGACCCTTTTATGCCCATAAATGGATATCCTTGATTTCATCACCAGGCAGCATATGAACAGACAGTTCTGGACAACCGGATTTCAATGTACGCCTATATATGCATGTGTGTGTGTGTGTGTGTGTGTGTGTGTGTGTGTGTGTGTGTGTGTGTGTGTGTGTGTGTGTGTGTGTGTGTGTGTGTGTGTGTGTGTGTGTGTGTGTGTGTGTGTGTGTGTGTGTGTGTGTGTTTACCTCCAGCAGTTTGAGGTTGTCCAGGTCTAGAGAAGGTTCTGTGGTCGCTGCCTCCAATGAGTCCAGATTATGTAGACCCTGTTTACCGTTGCCTACACACACACACACACACACACACACACACACACACACACACACACACACACACACACACACACACACACACACACACACACACACACACACACACACACACACACACACACACACACACACACACACACACACACACACACACAGTATTATACATACCGTTATGTTCGGGGATTAACTTGTGCCGGAGCTGGCCGGAGCTCGGCTCCGGAACATGCCTGCCGCGCTCTAGGAAATCTAGAAAATGTTCTGTCACCTCAAAAGGCACATACAACACAATATGTTTTTATTTTAGGCTATTTATTATCAATTCAACTGTCACATTTCCCCCTCAATGTCCCTTCCTGCAATGGAAAAGGACCGTGGATGAAATGACACAGACGTTCGTGAATCGCCACAATTTAAACACTTTATCATTCGCTGTTAGAAAAATGGTGAGCTCAGGTGATCTGACTCCTACGCTCACACCATGAAGAGTGATCAGGTAAACGGGTTCTCTCTCTCCTTTCCAAGTTTGAGGTCAGTAAATAAAAAGTAACGCAGAGGCGCATCTCTCTCTAGTAGTCTGTGTTGTCAACCGAGCTGGGCAGTGCGTATCTGTCTGTGTTCTGTGACTTTGTGCCTGACAAAGTGAGAGTGAGTAGGCCCAGTATTTAATACGGTTTATAAACCGCGTTCCTAGTGAACATGCCATGGTTTCATAAATGCACTTCGCATGTCTGTCTGTCTATCTGTCTGTGAAAGTGAAAGCACTCACAATTGACAAGAGAGGGAGAGGGAGGGAGAGAGATAGATAGATAGATAGATAGAGAGAGACACACACAGATAGAGAGAGAGAGAGAGAGAGAGAGAGAGAGAGAGAGAGAGAGAGAGAGAGAGATGTCTCTACGCACCCCTCCTGTTTTTGTCAGATTACATTTCTTTTTTTTAATTAGCATTCTTCTATTGCTACATTCGTGTAGCAATAGTTCTTATTAAACGCATGATTAAATTTGATGTGGAAACAGTAGCCCTTACGCTGTTATTTGGCCTAGCTTTCTGGGGCTATTATATGGTTAAATCAATTAATTTTATTTTATGAAAAATATATAAAAAGTCAGGCATACCCCGGGGGCTTATATTAATAATTTACAAATTAAGCACTGTGCCGACATTACAGGGTCTTGTCCAGTGTATTTGATTGTTCTGTGTGTGTGCATGCGTGCATGTGCGTGTGCGTGCTTGTGTTACCTGTCAACATGCGGTATCCAAAGAACAGTGCGGCGATGAGCAGCGCTACTATGGCGACAGACACCAGGGCGATGACCACCGTCTCCTCTCTGGGCAACGGCTGTGGGTCTGCAACCATGACATCACTATTACATCACTGTGACATCACCAATCACACCACCAATGATCACATCACATATTATCACATATCAGTGAGTCAGAAATGTTAAACATGTGGCATGAAATCACAAACTTTGGTCACAAATGTTCACTTTTTGGAAAAGTTTCAAAAATAGCAAAAATAGCCAATCTACAAGCTCATGGTCTCGTCTAAAGCAGTGATTTTCAACCCTTTTCATATCAAGGTCCATTATTTATTCGGCATTTGTACCACGGAACCACCGTTTGATGAGATTTAGACTCTCAGACCCAAGACTTAAAAATATTTTGTTTGGATAAGATTCTCTCCACAATTCCATGCTGTACTGATGTGGCAATAGGAGAACTACTGTAACAGGCAAACGT
>NC_139954.1:6996659-7056659 GCF_963454915.1 Gymnoscopelus microlampas | reverse complement strand
CCAGTTAAAAGATTAGGGTTTTGGGCTGCATTAGAATGTGACACCATCCCCTCTCGGGTCGGAGCTTTTGCATCCAGCCAGTCGCAAGGCGGCAGGACCGGGCTTGGAAGAATTTCTCTGTAGAACAATATCACGCGTTTAAACATCATCATTATTGCCACGAAGGGATTCCCCACTTCCTTACTCCTAACCCTTTACTCCTATAATGTGACAATAAAGTTGATTCTGGGCATTGTCTTGGGCATTGTCGGGTACTTTGGGTTTGGGTGGACACGTGAAGACCTCTAGTGTGTGTGTGTGTGTGTGTGTGTGTGTGTGTGTGTGTGTGTGTGTGTGTGTGTGTGTGTGTGTGTGTGTGTGTGTGTGTGTGTGTGTGTGTGTGTGTGTGTGTGTGTGTGTGTGTGTGTGTGTGTGTGTGTTTGTGTGATTCCCACTCACCTTGTTTAACGAGGTGTATCTCCCCGTCTCTGCTTTTTTCCCACAATCCATAGCAGCGGGAGCCTTCCCCACAACGGATGGTGGCGTTCTCTCGCTGCCCCGTCACCCGAAGCTCATTGGTGGATCTGCCATGCGACTCCTCCCACTGTGGCTGGTTGTCGGCGAACGCACACTTCCTCTGCTCCGAGTGCACGGCTACAGAGAGACACACAGCGGGTCAAATGACATCAGCATGTGATGTAATGCAGAATAACATAAATCTTTATTCTTTTGTATGCTTTTTACCCCCTTTTCTCTCTAATTACTTCCTCCCCACACACATTTGTGTGTTGTCACTGCTGTTGTATCCTACTGGCTCACAGTGGTGGAAGAAGTACTCAGATATTTTACTTAAGTAAAGGTAGCAATACCACAATATATAAGTACTCTGTTACTGTTAAGTAAAAGGCCTGTGTTCAAAATGTTACTTGAGTAAAAGTACAAAGGTATTGCCATCAAAATATACTTAAAGTACCAAAAGTAAAAGTACTAATGTTTGAAATCTGTCTTCTAATGCTGTTATTCCACTCTGAGACTCAACTTCAATTACAGACATCACAGTATTGATCACAAACAGCGTTAAAACAATGGCAGTCAAGTAGAACTACTAAGAGAACGAGAGTTGACGTCATATAATCTGACGCACACACGCACATGCACGCGCACACTTCACTCACATAATAGACGTCCACGAACTCTGCCCTGACACATAATTACTTGGATAATCTGTCTATCTGTCTGTCTCCTGCACCGTCCCCCTCTCAGAATGTCTTTCACTGCTGATAAGAAACGACAGGACTTAATAAAACATATTCAGTTGAGGGACAGAAAGATAATGGACTTAAAGACGTCATGAAATAAAAAAAAAGAGCAAATCCGTGGTCAATCATAATGAAGATATAATTAACAGATGCTGAATATTTGGGAATCTATTTTTGTGTGTTTTTATGTCAAAAGCCCCTAAAAGTCCAATCTTAATTACTTCCTGTCAAACGAAAACATGCGTGTATAGACGAATCCACAGCGGCAATCATAACTGTGGTGTCAAGCGGGTGCCGCTCCGCATCGCGACACCGCAGCTACAGGCAGCGCTCTGTGGATTTGTCTGTACATACAAGGGCAACTGACGGCCCGAGGGCCACATACGGCCCCCACCTTCACTTAATGTGGCCCGCAGGTTAATATAGGAATACTGATATATTGATTTCAGCTGTTCCAATTCCAAACATGCAAACATGACCCGCTTGAATTACTTCTATATTATTAGTTTAATGACTTTTTTCTGTCCAATGTATTTGTGTTTAAGTTCATAAAGTTAATTTAAGTATAACTAAATGCATTTGAAATTAAATTAAAACGTTACTTTTCAGGACTCCAATTCCAAAATACCCCCCAAAAAATGGAATTCCAAAATAGCAAAAATAGCTGATCTACAAGCTCAAAACGTGTCGCGATGCGACGCGTTTTGAGCTTGTAGATCAGCTATTTTTGCTACTTTTGTGTGACATACTAGAATGACGAATGACGGCATTAATTTAAGAAAAAAATAAATAAATATGGAGATAAGAGGTTTCTGCCCGACAGCAACACTATGCAATGTGGGCCCCTGGAGTGAGTGTGGAAATATAGTGGCCCTCCTCGCCATCATCAAAGTTGCATCACCCCCGGTCTATACATGCAGTAAGCAGGTCCACGTGAAAAATCATGAATCATGATTTCATTCACCTGTGTGAGTCCCATATAGCTCAATGTTCCTCCTCCACACACAGCTGATTGTCATTATGGAGACACTACAGGGCTGCTACTCTGTTGTGAATCTGATTCAAGATGACGGGCGGGCGGACCATTACAAGCGTTCGTCTTAGAAATATGTATAGTAACATACAGTAAACATAATTCACACTGCCTCTCTCCCTCACAGTGCGCTGCTGCTGCAGATCATATATCCAGATATTCTCATTTGAAACAAGCCATTAATTGCGGCTTTCATGAGCGATCCATCTTAGTTGACCTTGTATTGTAAACTGTAATTCCATGTGCTTTTTCTCTGCAACCTTCTAAATAAAGTATTCAATCAATCAACCGACTGGTTTCTGCACTCGGTCTCTTTCTGTCTTAAAACATACAAACTCATCACTTCCTGTCATAATATTTACAATCAGTAGAGGAAGACAAACAAACCTGTAGCATTCAGTGTCATATGACATGAATCACATGATATGTCCAGTATGTGAGAACATTGAACTCATAAGTAAACAAAGACATAAATAAACATAGATAGATACGAAATAAAGACGCGTGTGTGTGTGTGTGTGTGTGTGTGTGTGTGTGTGTGTGTGTGTGTGTGTGTGTGTGTGTGTGTGTGTGTGTGTGTGTGTGTGTGTGTGTGTGCGTGTGTGTGCGGTATGGCGTGTGTGTTTGTGTGTGTGTGTGTGTGTGTGTGCATTTTGCTCGGCAGTTTGCTACAAAGATGCATTACCTGACAGAAACTCAATTACCCAGCAGCCCACAGTCAAGCTGTCTCTCTCTCTCAATTCATCAGTTTCGTGTCTCTCCATCTTCCATCCATCATTTCCCTTCCTCTCTCTCTCTCTCTCTCTCTCTCTAATTCAAGATGCTTTATTGTCACACAACTGTTGTCAAATCCATGTGATTCTCAGTCTTCATAATTTTTTTTTTCGCGATGCAACACTATTTTCAAATAGCTATTTTAAAATAGCCTAGGGTAAAGTGGTTAATGTGTGTTTTATAATATGATCATTTATATCTGCAAAGTAACTAGTAACTAAAGTTTTCAAATAATTGTTGTGGAGTAAAAGTACAATATTTGCCTCTGAGATGTAGTGGATTAGAAGTAAAAGTATTGAAAATGGGAAATACTCCAATAAAGTAAAAATTCCTCAAAAGTGAGAGAGAGAGAGAGAGAGAGAGAGAGAGAGAGAGAGAGAGAGAGAGAGAGAGAGAGAGAGAGAGAGAGAGAGAGAGAGAGAGAGAGCATTTGATTCAATTTGACATGGGGGTCTGTTGTAATAAAAATTGCTGTAAAGTGGAATTGGAGGAAAAGCCTATGACATCATCCTATGACATCATAAAATCAATGCACACCAACAACAAATGTGCTGTTAGGAATGGCACAAACACTTCTTTCACTAAATTAGGCAGGGTATGCAGCCTCAGTCCAACCAAATGTTTTCAAGATTTAAAAAAAATTGCCAATTAACAAGCTCACAACCAGTGATGGAAAAATAACTTTTTTTAAAAACTTAAGTAAAGGTATCAATACTGCAATATAGAAACACAAGTAAAAGTCCGGAATTCAAAATGTACTTAAAATGTACTAAAATGTAATGTATGGCCCTGACAGTGAATATAATAACCAAGACCAAAATGATGATATTCCAAAAAGGACACCACCGCCAGAAACAACTATTCTTTCTAAATACGACCGCACTGCTAGAACATGCAAAGAAAAACGATAGCTAACTCGGCCTAAACAACAGCAACAGGTAAAGAAGGTAAATTCAAAAGGCTGTGAGCGACCTAGACAAGGCAAGAAGGGCTTTCTGTAACATCAAAAGGAACATCAAGCTAGACATCCCAATTAAAATCTGGCTACAAACATTAGACTCCGTTATAGAAGCCATTTCCCTCTATATCAGTGATTTTCAACCCTTTTCATATCAAGGCCCATTATTTATTCGGCATTTGGCATCCACTGTTGATGAGATTTAGACTATCAGACCCAAAACTTAGAATATTTTGTGGTCGTTGGATAAGAGTTTGTCCACAATTCCATGCTGTATTGATGTTAGTACCATAGGAGAGATAATCAAATAATCAAAATAATAATTCTACAATAATTTAATAAAATAATTTAATTTGAGAGCGTAAAATGAAACCAAATCTACCCGTAAGGGTCCATTTGGCTACATTTTACACTCTCAAGAGTTAAAGATCTATTTAGGGTCCATTTGGTTACCAACTCTCCATCATTTAGCTGGGGACCACCTGGAACCCCCTCAAGGACCACCACTGGTGGTCCCCGGACCACTGGTTGAGAACCACTGCTCTATGTGACTGTGAGGATCCAACGGAAACAAACAGCGTATGCAGACTTGTAGGGTTGTCACGATTACAAATTTAAGTTGACGACTCAAATAATCGCGATTAACGATTTAATTGCGTGTTTGGCATTGAACATATGAAGCCTTTTAGGCTTCTTATCAAACACACGACACAACACCCACTTGTTATCATTTTTTTTTAAAAAGAGAGCATTTAAATGTTGTAATCGCCTAAAAGAAAGTGACCCATACACGCTCCATAACAAAGCCCTCAGCTACAGTACAGAGAGACCCTACAGAGATGCCCTCCTCAGCCGGCTGGTTTCGGGGATATTTTTGTGGGTTTTGTAAGCTAGTTTTTCTAAGTTGCAAATGTGACTGCAGCTCTGTTTGACACAATCCTTTATTCCCTTTTAATTGTACACACATTTCTTAGTTTTGAGTGTTTTTATTTGACACTTGCTCTGCCTTTGCAATGTGAAGTGAACATGTGTTTTCTCATGTCAACAAAGCTCCTTAGAATTGAACTGAATTGAGAGAGAGAGAGAGAGAGAGAGAGAGAGAGAGAGAGAGAGAGAGAGAGAGAGAGAGAGAGAGAGAGATGGAGAGAGGGAGAGAGAGAGAGAGAGAGAGAGAGAGAGAGAGAGAGAGAGAGAGATGTATCAGTTCCTCTGCCAAACAGGCTTTCTGTTATAAATCAATGAGACACCATTTCATGTGTGTGTGTGTGTGTGTGTGTGTGTGTGTGTGTGTGTGTGTGTGTGTGTGTGTGTGTGTGTGTGTGTGTGTGTGTGTGTGTGTGTGTGTGTGTGTGTGTGTGTGTGTGTGTGTGTGTGTGTGTGTGTGTGTGTGTGTGTGTGTGTACACTGTGTACTACCCACTCAGACTCTCCGGCCCCAACACAATTATTTCCTTCCATTTTCCCTTTTTTCTCTGTCCTCTTCACATTTTCTACCTATCTGTCTGTCTGACTGTCCATCCATCCATCATCATGTATAGCTCTCTACCTCCCCTCCAAAACCAGCAGTGTTACCTGCCTGCCTCCCAGTCCAACCTCACCACCTGGCTGCCTGACCTGCATTAAAACATCCATATGCTAATTAACTTCCCAAAATTCAAATAAAAATAAATACTAGAAAATGTGCTCCTCGGAGCACAGGTCTCCGCCAGTACTGTTCCTGATTAATCCTGTCTTACCTCACTTCAAAAGATATAAATGATCTTTTGAAGTGACACACCTATTTATAGAGCTCTATTTCATCATGCGTCTCGCTAGCCAATCAAAGCACACCCTTTCAACATATTGTCACGGGTCACGTGAAGCTTGACCAATGTTAGCTTGGTGGACACACGGAAGGACGAGAACGAAAACATAGTCTCCTGGCGGAGACAATGCAAAACTCTGCTGGCCCTCTTCTGACCAGTACCCACTGGAGCAAACTTTATAGCTCAAGACATTTGTTGTCTTCCCGGGACCTTAAATAGTGAATTTGTAGATCGGATACTTTCACTACTTAATTAATTAATTAATTTATGACATTTCTTTAAGTTTTTATTTATTTATGACATTTATTTGAAAATAATTGTGGATTTGTTTTGAACGTATCAAATAATAATTAATTATTATGAATGAATAATTAAAAACTAAATGTAGGACAAGACAAATAAAGGGATATGTACTCGCCCGCGACACATAAAAATGGGTCTGCGACCCACAAATGGGTCCCGACCCAGCGTTTGGGAAACACTGCTCTTGGGAGATGACATCATACCAGTCACCTCCATGACCTTCACTGACTCCCAGTCAAAGACATGATCCAGTTTAAAATACTACTCCTGTACCACCTACAAGTAATGATAATACAATTAAATATTTCTGCATTTTTTCAACAGGGGAATTTATACAGATGAGATGAATAGAAATAATTTTGACGATTATGCAAATGTAAATCTCCCATATCAAAGCAGCCCCCCCCACTCTCTCTTCATCATAAAACCCAACTATTACAACTAACTACAGACAGACAGACAGACAGTCAGACAGACAGACAGACAGACAGACAGACAGACAGGATGATAGTACAACAAAGACTGTTCAAATGTGCTTATGTAGTACATGGTTTACCTCACTCAGAGACTGTGTGTGTGTGTGTGTGTGTGTGTGTGTGTGTGTGTGTGTGTGTGTGTGTGTGTGTGTGTGTGTGTGTGTGTGTGTGTGTGTGTGTGTGTGTGTGTGTGTGTGTGTGTGTGTGTGTGTGTGTGTGTGTGTGTGTGTGTGTGTGTGGTCTACATTCCTGTGCAGTAGCTACTTATCTCCAGTCTCCTCAAGGCTAGACTCCCAGTAGCCAGTCTGTCTGTCTGTCTGTCTGTCAGTCTGTCTGCCTCCTGCCTACAGTACCTGTCTGTCTGTCTGTCTGTCTGTCTGTCTGTCTGTCTGTCTGTCTGTCTGTCCGTTTTAAATGATTTGCTGGGATTTGGATTAATAACTACAATTTGTGTCTAATTTCTGTTTTTATCAGGTTTTTATCAGGCACTGCAATACATCTCAGAGAGAGAGGGCGAGAGAGGGCGAGAGAGAGCGAGAGAGAGAGAGAGAGAGAGAGAGAGAGAGAGAGAGAGAGAGAGAGAGAGAGAGAGAGATACACAGACAGACAGACAGACAGACAGACAGACAGACAGACAGACAGACAGACACGTGAACTAGGTTGGGGACTTTCTCCCCACTGTCACCAGTGTGACCTTTACTGGTGGAACTGGGAGCCAAAGCCAACAGAGCTTTAACAAGCCCAGTGGACAGTACACTGAAGCCAGACACACTATGCAGGACACGCACGCACGCACGCACGCACGCACGCACGCACGCACGCACGCACGCACGCACGCACGCACGCACGCACGCACGCACGCACGCACGCACGCACGCACGCACGCAGGCAGGCACACACACACACACACACACACACACACACACACACACACACACACACACACACACACACACACACACACACACACACACACACACACACACACACACACACACACACACACACACACACACACACACACACACACACACACACACACACACAGAGCTCGGCTATTCGGTAACCGGAAGAGTGGGCACCTGAAGAGAACCCTGGGCACCATTTTCTTTTTTTAATAAATGGGGGGCCAAATACATATACACATTTTTAATGAGATTTAAGGCCTAATAATAGAAGTTTGAAGGGTACATTTAGGTCTGATAATGATGTACCGTGCATGTTCAATTTCCAAAGCATACTTATTCAAATGAGGTCGAGGTTCGATCCCTGGCCGGGTCGTACCAAAGACTCTAATGATGGGACCCCATGCCTCCCTGCTTGGCACTCAGCATCAAAGGTTGGATTGGGGGGTAAGTCCCTGCGACATACTAGCATCATGTCCAGAGGGTGTACTTGTACATCAAGCTGCCTCATGCTACAGAAACAGGAGGTAGGCTCCTGCCCTATGAGCTTCATGGCTCGGCAAGACTTACTTACAGTACTTACTTTAATATTTGACCAGGAGTATCTATCTATCCTTTGACTCAAGTAGGCCTACTGGGGTTTGACTACATTGAGCCCACCCATCAGCCCACCCTAAGTGGTCAGATGGGTGGGCCGCGTGCATTTTCAGAGCATGTTTATTTGAATGGTATAACTTTTTTAATATCAATGTTACAGTACATTATCATTAAAATCGTATAGTGTTTTGCCAATTATTTGTGGGGCCCACTTGAGATACCCCTCGCAGCCCCACCAGTGGGCCCCGACCCACAGGTTGAGAACCACTGGAGTACATTATTGTCCCCCATGCAGTGGCGTTGACAGACAGCAGACAGACAGACAGGGACAAGGACGGTGACAGAGTCTCCTGGCATCGTCCATTAAAACTCACCAGTGACAGTAGACAGAAGACAGACAGGGACAACGATGGTGACATTAACTCACCAGTGACAGTAGACAGAAGCAGCAGCACAGTGACTCCCGTCACCCTGCCGGTGCCTGGTGACATGTTCTGCCTGCTAGGGAGCTCAACAAACCCCCTACAAATGTCTTCTGTACACTTCTTCTTTCCCCCAGTCTGTGTGATGATGGATCTTCTTTACAGATCTACCTCCTGCATGGCTCTGCTGCTGGCTTCTAATACAGGTCCAAATGGTGAAGGTGATGATGATGATGACATCCCATAATGGTCTTGTAGGTCCGGTATAATATACACGGGATGGACGACATTTCTATATCATGGGGGGACAGCTTCCCCAAGGCCTTGTCCTTCTGGGTCTTCTGTTTGTATTGACAGCAAAAAGGAAGAAAAAAGAAAATATGAAATATGAATGATTCAAGTGTTATTTGTTATTTCTCCAATGACAGCAGCCTCCTTTAAAAGGTAAGGTAAGTGACATTTTTGGGGTTAAAACAATATTTTTTTTAATTAAGCGTATCCCTGGTTAATAAGCAAAATATGCCTTAATACATTATAATTGTCCTCTATAACTATAATGTAAAATTAAAAACACCTTAAATATTGTATTTATTTTTTAGAAACAGTTCATCTTTCACTCAAAGGGGGCAATGCCTGTCGCAAGTTGATGATGTCATTTGACCATTTGTGGTCTAGCCCTATGGAATTTATGGAATGCATGTGGAAATAAAAAACAACTTAACACTTCCTAAGGTTAGTATGAGCATCAAATCAATATTTTAGCACCTGCATTCCGTAAATTCCTTAGGGCTGGACCACACATGGACAAATGACATCAACTTGCAACGGGCATTGCCCCTCTTGAGTAAAAGATGAACCGTTTCTAAAATAAATATAATATTTAAGGTGTTTTACAATTTTTATTTTAGTTACAGAGGGCAATTATAATGTATTAAGGCATATTTGGCTTATTAGCAACAATTAAAAAAAGCTAAAGCTCTAAATTCTGACAGTAATCATCGCTTCTAAGAGTGTTTGTTCAGTAACAGGAGTCTTCCTGTCTCTCCAGCTCTTTAGTGAATACATTTTCAGGTGGGTTGCCGATTTCATCGAACCAGGAGAGAGACCCCATTTATCAGCTTAAATCTTACAGTGTTCCAGTTTCCATTTTTTTTTGACTGCCTGCTCATGTCTTTAATTTGTTTCATCACTTTAGAATTTCCCTTGTTCATCCTGTGTCATTTATATGAGTTCTCTCTCCTGATTGGATTACATTAGTATCCCGACCCTGAACATGTGTTTAAAGAGCAGTAGAAGACAGGAAGACTCTGTCACGAACACATACTCTCTATATCAATGATTACTATCACAATTGAGAGCTATTTAACACTCATTTAAAAAGTTTTTTTTCTTTAAATCACCTACAGTAAGCCTATGTAATCTTAAGGTCGTCCACACATCTTATTAATAATAGGCTACTATAAATCATAATCATTTATCCATGTGTAACTCTGAGAGTGTGCAAATGGAACCAAATGGACCCTTATGGGTCCATTTGGTTCCATTTGCACACTCTCAAGAGTTAAAGTAAAACCCTGAGCATTTAGAACACCCTACATGTCCTCTCCACCAATGAAAAATGATTAATCCACAACACACACACCTCCTATTAATGTAAATATACTAATAATAATAATCATAATTGCAATGAAAGCAGCACTGGGTTTGAAATCTTAAAACACATATGAGGCTGTTATTACAATGTTACTACACGTTACAGTTACAGTATCAGACAATAGGAATCGGTGGAAAAAAACACAGAAACCCACCTTTGTTTATCAATATAAAATAATATGTAATTATTATTATTAATTAATAATCACAATGATTTGATATAAAAACGCATTACGAAGCAGTTATTACAATGTTACTACTGTAAACTTGACAGTTACAGTATCAGACAATAAGAATAGGTAAACAAAAACACAGAAACCCATATAAGAACTATGACATAATTAATATGAATTCATAATCACAATGAAAGCAGCACCAGTTTGCTCCAGAAACGCATTATGAAGCTGTTGTTACAATGTTACTACTGTAAACCTGACAGTTACAGTATCAGATAATAGGAATAGGTGAAAAAACACAGAAACCCACCTTGGTTATCAATATTAAAAAATATATAAAAAGATGTAATCCGATTAAAATCCTGGATGATGTGGAGCACACAGATGTGATGGAAGGAGCAGGAGGAGACAGACTGTCTGGCTCTGCCTTTTTTTCTTTTTTTTAACACTAAAAAAAGGCCTCTTCACTCACTATTATAACATCATATTTGATCATTTAAATATGTCTTGGGTCGTCCATATAAATCACCTTTTTCCCCCCCGACGGTTTCCCCCACACAACGATCAGTCCTATAGAAATATCCCCCTGGCCGTTTTGGTTCTGCTTATTAATGTTTGTAAGTATTTCAATCTGCGGGCGGAACCGTTCACCACAACCCTGTCTGCAGCGTTGCCAGGTTTCGTGAGAGAAATAAGCAAACCGGGTCTAGGAAAACCAAGCCCAAAAGAAGCCACATCATATGAGCACTCAATTAAACCTACATTATGCGTCGGCTATTTGGCTTGGGTTTTTTGTAGATCTGCTATTTTCAAAAACACAAATGCTCCCTGGCACAAAACATTTATGAAAAATAATATAAATATTTCAATTGATATTTGAGAACCACTGGTTTAAATATATGTGTATATATATATATTTTTTTTTAAACAAGCCTAAATAAGCAACTACACTTTAGAAACAAGCCTAAATAAGCAACTACACTTTAGAAACAAGGCAAGCTAAAAAAAAAAACGAAAACCCGCAACTACCAATTTTACAAGCAACTTTACAGAAAAAGAAGCCCAAAGTCGCTTATAATAAGCCGACATGGCAACACTGCCCTGGCTGTGGTGAGACAAGTTAAATGTACTTAACAACACCGTGACCGGACGCCTTCAAAATAGAACACACCTTAAATGTACTTTTTCATGTCAAAGACCCCTAAATTAATATGGATTTGGCCGCAGACCCCCATCTGCAAATATTTTGTGACATAGACCCCCGAGAAGAAAAGATTTGTGTAAAAAAACAAAAGCTACCGGTATTTTTTAATAGCCAAACTAAGCATATATGCAACGCAAGATATTGATAAAGCGGTTACAATTATTGTGACGCTAAGTTAACTAATTTTGCTGGGGACTCCCTGGAAGTTCCCGGACTCCACTTTGAGAACCACTGTAGCTAGGATGTAAAACATATTGTAAATTACATTATCTACTCTGGACAAACACAAGATTAAACACCATGTATCATGTATGGCCAAAAGAGAACTTAAGCCAAAAAATAGCAGATCTACAAGCTCACAACGCCTCGCGCTGCGCGGCGTTGTGAGCTTGTAGATCGGCTACTTTTTGGCAAAGAGGTATAGTTGTAGAGGGAAAAAAGAGCAGTCCAAGTAAACAAAAAAAGTTGAATCTGAAAAACACAATTTTATACAATAGAGGAGGTCCCTGCTTCATCTCTGTCTCAGCTACGGGGGTCCTTGGCCTGAAAACGTTGAAGACCCCTGTATTAAGGCATAAGGCTTATTAGCCAGGGATACTTCTAATGAAGAGGACTAGAGGTTACAATGTTGTGTGCTGATTATGCTGACTGCAAATACTTACCTTTATTCTGAAGACAAAGTGGTGGTTCCTGTTCCTCGTTTTTCCTCCTTCTACTAAAGCCTAGTGGTTGTATTGGTTGTACCGCCACCTAGTGGCAAAGCAACCCCATTTCATCTGTCTTTGACATTTGACTTGTGAATTACAGAAAGTTGGTTTTACTAATATTCCACAATCCTATCATGCACTCTGGTTTCATTTGCAAAAATGTTTGATTTAAATCATTGTAATAATAGCCTACTGTTGATCCAATGTTAGTTTCTGGGTTTAAAACAAACTGGATTTAGATGATCAGCATACTATTTATCAGATATGCTTGTAATAAAGTGGTAGAAAGTAACTCAGTACATCTACTCAAGTACTATACTTAAATAAAATCTTGAGGTACATTTATTTTTACATTTTTTTGATTTTTAAAACTTCTACTCCACTGTATCTCAGAAAATGTACTTTTTACTCTACTAGTATTTTATAAAAACTTTAGATACTAGTTTTGTAGATGACGATTATTATTACAACACATACAATTAAGACATATTTTAAACTATTTTAAAATAGCCGACCCACAAGCTCACAACAACTCATTGCCTTGTTGTGACATTACAGATCTGCTACTTCCGAATAAAATTGTGAAACGATCATTGGAATGATCAACGGATTATTTTACTGTTGGTACTTTTAACTATATTTTGGTGCAAATACCTTTGTTTGACTCCTGTGAAATTTTTACTGTAACAGAGTATTTGTAAATTGTGGTATTGTTACTTTTACATTCTCTATAGGGATTCCAAGCTAATAGAAACTACAATTTTTCCCTTCCTGGAGAGTTAGCGTGCTGAAAAGGAAGCCATTGTTCTTGCATTAATACAAAACAAAACAAAAAGTTTGAAATCTTGAAATGACCAAACCTGCCGGCCGATGATGTCACTGGTAGGCAGGTCTCTGAACTGTCCACAGCCCTCCTTTGAGACACAGCGAGTAGATAGAAATAGTGGCATCTTATAATGAGCATTAGTGAGGACCAACTACAGTATATGAAGATGGAGTTGAAAATGGATGTAGTGGCAAATGGGAAATGGTGCATAATAGCCAAAAAGCTTTACAAAGTGCATTACATTCACCCATTCACGGCAGAGGAAACCATGCAAGGCACCAATCTGCTCTGTGAGGAGCAGTTAGGGGTTCAGTGTCTTGCTCAAGGACACTTCGACACCAACTCTGGGGGAGCCCGGGATCGAACTGGGAACCTTCCGTTTCCTACGCGACCGCTCTACATCCTGAGCCACTGCCGCCCCGGCCATTTCAGTAAAACATATTGAGTCCTTCTTCCACCACTGAGAAAAAAGCCTGCACACTGCCAAAAAGTACATAGGCTCTTTGGATACAAAACAAGAGCATTTATTCACATAGTGAAAAAAGCGACTCCTGAGAAAAAAAACGCTCTGGCAAGAGGGAACATTAAAAACATTAAATGTAATAAATATGTGTGATTTAATCAACAGAGTGGTGTGTCAGTCATTTATCCTCAGTTGCAGGGGGGGAAGCCTGATGGCTGCCTCCTTCACGTCTGCTGTGATGTCAACACCCAGCGGAGCTCTACAACACAAGAAGAGAGACTACAATTACTCAAATATATATCATAAGGAAAATATCCAACAATTATACAAATCATCAAATATCCAACAATTTCTCTCTCTCACACACACACACACACACACACACACACACACACACACACACACACACACACACACACACACACACACACACACACACACACACACACACACACACACACACACACACACACACACACACACACACACACACGTATAGCATATAGTAGAAAAGGGGGCAGACTGCTCCTTTAAGGAGGGAGATGTTGACATACTTGGGTTCGTATCTCACATCCTCATCAGGAGACAGAAGGCCCCTCCCTTCCCTGAGACGCTCCACACCATTCCTAAAGAAACACACAACAGCAGGTCACATGACTAAAACCAGCGATTCCCCACCCTTTACATTTCAAGGACCCCCAGTTTGATATGCATTAGACCAATAGTTCTCAAACTTTTACATGTCAAGGACCCCCAAATCCATATGTACCGGTATTTAGTCGTCACAACGTCATTAGTGTAACAGGAGATGCAGTTGGTACTAAGGTACTTTCATATTTTCAAATATAGCCCCCTCTTTGAAAAGAAGGTTGGACTCTCCTCATAGAATACGCACCATGCTATCATCACCCCGTTGTCAGTGCAGAACTTAGCAGGTGGACAGAGCAGCTGAAGTCCTGTAGCCTCTGTGACCACGGCCAGAGCCCTGCGGATGTACTGGTTACTGGCCACCCCTCCAGAGACCACCTACAACAACACAGCAATTACAATTTTACAATTTAGGCACACTTACAAGTGTGCGAGATCGGAATAAGCAGAGTAAGCATTAACCCGTTAAAACCGGGAAAGCTATATAGAAACATATGTTTTTCAGAAAACTCTTAGGATTTAGGACAGTGGTTTAGAACATTTTAGAACAGTGTCCTAAATCAGTGGTTTAGCAGATATACAAGCTCACAGTACATCTGCTATTTTTTTTTAAAAATTTTAATCTTTTCTTCGAGGGGTCCCTGGCACAACACATTTTCAGATGGGGGTCCTTGGCAGTCCAGAGAAAATTCCAGAGAAAACAGTCGGCACTTAGGGCTCAGATCAGTTTCAAACCTAGGGCTTAACTCCTGTATTTAACTGACCAGAGTGGGCTGACTTGCTGGCAGGAGGCCTCTGCTCTTACAGAACAGGATGGCGCGGTGCGTTCGTTTGGCCAGGTGAGACGCCACGGTGTGCTGAGCGGCCGCCGCGATGTCACACACACATGACAACAGCGTCCCTTTGTCTACACCTGTGGGAACACAAGACAGACACACACACACACACATAACAGAAATACATACACTCAGTGGCCGCTTTATTACAATAGGCTCTATTCACAGCAGCCATATTATGAAGACATTCACAGGTGTTACCAATGATACTAATGAAGGCTCTGTTCCATTCTGGTCAAACAGAGTCAGGGTTGCTGATATTGTTGCATGTTGGCTCACTGGAAACACTCTGCTACACCAGTGGGTCTAAAGTTGGGGTCCAGGGACCCTCATGGGCTTCCAAATGGCCCCTTATGGGTGTGTAACTCTGAGAGTGTACAAATGGAACCTAATGTACCCGTAAGGGTCCATTTGGTTCCATTTGTACACTCTCAGAGTTATGGGGGTCGTGGAAACCACTGTGCTACACTAAATGGAACAGAGCCTTCATTAGTATCATTGGTAACACCTGTGAAGGAAGTGATAATATGGCTGCTGTGCATAGAGCCTATTACAATTTTTGCATTTAGCTCTCTTATCCAAAGCGACTTACAATATAAGCAAGGTAAGCACATTCATAGAATGCCTCAGTAAACTAGGACTACTACATTGGATTCATTGGAAACAAAACAGGTTATTTCCCCCCCCCCCATTTCCTGAAAAGTAACAGTATTTGGACATTGGTTTCCTTCCACCCAACAGCGAGGATCATTACCTTCCTCCTCCTCTTTCTTCACTATGGCCATGGTGACCTGGTTGCGAAAGCCGGCAAAGGAGACGTTACAGTCCAGCAGCTGTCCCATTGGCGTCCTGAAGGCGAACGCCCTCCGGTCGCCACGCTTCGCCAGCAACTCGATGGCCTGGCCGCCGCTCAGCGCACTGCATTCTGGGTGTTTTATCAGAGACAAACGTCTGGCTACCTTGAAAATACAAAAACACACGTTTTTATTCATTAATTAAAGAACTCAGATGTTTTACTTAACTTATGGAGTTGAAAAGTGGTGCTGTCGGGAAGAAACCTTTTTTCTGTCAGGACAACTCATAAATGGATAAAGACAACTCATGAAGGATAAGATATATTTATTGAATATAAAATGAGCAATATATTTATTATGGTTTGGCGATGAATTGGATCTGCTTGTACAGTAGGTACTCTGATAAAACGCATCTCCCAACCAGGGACTCCGAATCCCCCGTACATAAACAGCAGATCCAAAACAACAGGTGGTAGCTGGGGTGGTGGAGGATGCAGCAGCAATTTAGCACAGCAATGAAATGACAGCAGCCCAGCAACAGTGTGTGTGCAGCAAAGCAAGCAGCAAAACTTCAAGCTTAAATAGAGCGGTCTGAGAATGAAATGAGTGTGATTGGACACCGGATCAGTGGATGTGTACGTGGAGCTGACGCGGTCCAATGGTCGGCCACCAACAACTGAACTGAGTTCCCTGACAGAACTTGCTCTGCGCATGTCTGTGACAGGCGCGACGCTCATATCTCCATATATTTAACTTTTTATACTTTTTTTTTGTGTTTTACTACAGTGTCACACACAAGTAGCAAAAATAGCCGATCTACAAGCTCAAAACGCATCACATCGCGATTTGCGGGGTGTATTCAGCTTGTAGATCGGCAATTTTTTTCATTTTGAATCCTGAAAAGTAACCATTTTGCCGTTTACTTTATCCAGCGTGTCGCCCGGAGCCTCGTCCAGCGATTGGCCCAGGAGCAGGAAGTCGTCGACTCCTCTGGCGAGAGCCAATAGGGAGTGGCCTCCTGAGATGAGGAGGACCAGGAAGGGGAAGTGGACGGGCTGGATCATCCGGACGGTCAGTGCGTGTGCCTCCATGTGGTGGATGGGGATGAATGGCAGGCCTGGCACAATTACACAATCACATGATTGAAATTATTTGAGATAATTGCCATTATTTTTGCAATGATCATTATAATAATCATTACAATTGTTTCCATCTATTCATATATCCATCTGTTGAGATGGATTCATGAATGGATGGAAAATAAAATAAATAGCAGATCTACAAGCTCACAATGTGTCGTTGTGAGCTTGTATATCAGCTATTTATTTTCTTTTTTATGGCCAGTTTTGGCCATAGTACATTTTTTATTTGGATTTTATTGGTATGAGTCATTGTCAGTCTTTTCTTTATATATTTAAGTTATTTATCATATCTGCCCTGAGCAATTTTGTTTACAAAGCCTAAAGCAGGGGTCTTCAACGTTTTCAGGCCAAGGACCCCCTAGCTGAGAGAGAGATGAAGCAGGGACCCCCTCTATATTTTATAAAATTGTGTTTCAGAACTTTTTTTGTTCTCTTGGTCTGCTCTTTTTTCCCTCTACGCCTCTTTGCCAAAAATAGCCGATCTACAAGCTGAGCTTAGGTAGATCTGCTATTTTTGGCTCTAGTTCTCCTCAGAAAAGGGATATTAGGGTTCAAGTGGTTAAGGTAAAAAAAAGAATCATCCCCAAATGACACCGGTCTGCAACTGGTCAGTCCAGACCTCTCCAATTTCTTGCAACTGGTTGCAAGTTGCGACTAGTTGCTTTGGTGTGGACTGGCTTTAAAAGGCAAACAGAAATGTAATTTGTATTTATTCTAGTGTTCAATGCCAAAAAATACCATCAAATCATTCATCGCAATTATTTGTATGATGATTAATCGTCAACTAATATTTCACGATGGTGACATAATGAGGGGTTTTACCATGGCTCCTGACGAAGTTCAGACTGAACTCCAGGCCGACGGACAGGCTCAGAGCCAGGCCTGGTTTGATGGTGGTGGCCACAGCAGACAGCTGGCTGGGGGACACGCCGCTCATCTCCAGAGCTTCCTGGACCACCCGCGATATGTGTTCCCTGTGCAGCTGCTGGGCCACTGTTGGAATGATGCCCCCAGTCCTACCATAGGAAACACATGCAGGGATTAAAAAAAACACTTAAACCCTCTATACTTAGTCAAACGGATCTGAGTTGCAACCGTACTTGGTACGCTGCTTTTTCACTCTGCACCAAATCTCTTTGCCAAAAATAGCCGATCTGCAAGCTCACGTAGATGATAGGCAATCTTTTGTTAGGCCAGTTCCAATCTGCTATTTGTGAAACGTTGATGTTTCGGTTTATCATTCTAAACCTATGTTCTAAATACAGCCAACCAGCTGAAGAAATTGCATATTGAGAGTTACACCTTTGCTTTTATGTAATGTCCGAGACCATTAGGTTTTTATGGAAGATGCTTCTGAAAATGTATTTACAATTGAAGCGAACATGTACTGTATTCTATTGCTATTTTGAGACAGTCTCTTTAATCTTATGAATATGACTGAAATCAGGCGACTGAGAACTTTAATCCTTCACTCTACCATAGGAAACACATGTCAGAACCGGAAATCTACAAGACTCTGGATTGGTCTTTCTGTCTGTGTCCCTTCACGCCCATGTATGGAGATCACTGATGACATCAATATGACGTCACAGTACTGGCCTCGAAGTACTATGATAATGCATACGGCAGGTACTCTGACATGTAACTCTGATGGTTACAATAATTGGTACTCTGGCAATGGGTACAACAGGTACCCTGGGGATTCCAGATTATGCAATACCCCTTACTACTTCAGTGTCATGATGATATTTACAAGTAACAGGTTGTCTTGTCTGAAATATTTTGTATACTGATTGTACATTGTGAGTGACTGTCACTTATGTTATGATGAGATGTACTTTTTGTTGCCGGACCCAGGGGGTCTGGCTTACATGAGGCTTTGTACCTGTTTTCTCCATACATGGGCATGGTCACTTAGTCCTTAGGCCCCAGCCATAAAAGTCTGTCCCCCTTTCGTCCATACATGGGCATGTAATTGTACCTGTTTTCTCCATACATGGGCAAAAAAAAACAGGTTTTGGTCACTTTGTCCTTAGGCCCCAGCCATAAAAGTCTGTCCCCCTTTCGTCCATACATGGGCAAAGATAGACACAGGCTGACACGTCATGTGAAGTCTGGGTCTGGCAGAACCAGGTCTCCTGGTCTTGTTTTTAAACACTTGTGTAAGAGGACCAAGAACAAGTCCTTGTCCTTGACTTTTATGTCCTTGGTTTGTTTTAACTTGCAATAAACTAAACTCAAATATTCCAACATGAACACATGCATGTGTAAAATGGAAATGCAGACCTCAGATGTACTTCTTTCTGGGAGTGAAGAGCTTCTCCCAGTATGGTCCCAGTGTGGTCCAGTACCGCAGCTCCAGTGTCATCACAGCTGCTCTCTATGCCCAGAACCAGTCTGGTGCTGGCTGCTGCTGCTGCTGCAGCACAGTACAGCCTGTGGGCTGGAACCAGAACCAGTCTCCTCTGCACTACACTCAACATGTTATTGATCATACATAACGTACTGGACTAATTATAAATATAAATATACATAAACACAAAGCTTCTTCAAACTGCACACACACGTCGGGCTGGGCGTGTGACTTGTAAACAATTCCGTGCAGCAACAATAAAGTGACCTCTGTGAAATCTAAGAGAGCCATCGAAAAGCTCTCGGAGAAAAAAAAGAAATCAACAATACCTGACTTATTGTTGTAAATGAATAATAGTAAGGGTTGTTGTCACCGTGTTTACGCGTACGCACTTTTATCAAGTAGAAAACAGTGGAACGGAAGAAGGCGATGCGTCGTTTCAAGGGGGACATTTTTTTAATGGTGGCACACTGGAGTAAGCATGGAAACCAAACGGATGTGAAGCTGAGGAAAATGCGTTAATAATTCAACCTGAACAGGTTGTTGGAGACATTTTGGAGCCATTTGGGTGGAGAGCCTTCTAAAGTCATCCATAGTGCAGACATTGTGCTTCAGAACGCTGTTGGAGGAACAATAAACAATAAAGGGCTGAATGGTGCCGAGACAGGTGTAATACTCGCGCTGACCGGAGAGGGGCGCCTATCCCCTGACTACTTATTAAACCCAGTCTGTGTGGATTCTGCTGGATCCGTCTTCATTCTCTGAGGTAAAGTAGTAGAATAGTGATCTATTTTAAAACATTTTCACGTCGTAGACTCCCGAATTGATGTGTATGTGGCCCCGTAGCTTGTGGACTGGCTATTTTCGAAGAGACGAAAAAATAAAACGGGGTTAACTGTTCCTTATTTTTGCCGTGGACCCCTGGGGATTCCCGAGTTGTTCTGAGAACAATCGTATTTTTCATGTGGTCACTGCTCACTGGTTAATAGTTCTGGTCGAAAATTCCAGATTGACTTTACTGTCATAAGGGTTATGCCTAAAGTCAAGAAACATGCGTTTGAGCTTTATTGTTGTAGTAAATGTACAGATAATAATGTGGTACATAATATATGTGCCACATTATGTGCGTTGGAACTGAAGAACCGAACGTGTTCTGGACGGTTCTGTGACGTGTATACTGTGGTGACTGTCCTCACTGGACTCCATATAAAGGAGGCTGCATTCGATACGTCACCAGTGTGTGTATAACATCCCGGAAGTGCAGCACCATATAAGATCACGTGGTGTAAATCATTTTTCTCTCACACATTCAGGCCTGTGTTGAGCGACCAGTTGAAGGTTTATTATAGGGATGTATTGTTAATTGTTAATCCTTAACAAGGATGAATAAATGAATAAAAAGGTTACATTTTCCAGAATATCGGTGGCTTTGTCGATTTTATTGATCATTTGTCAACATTAGAGCTATATAGAAGAACGAACAGTTGATTCAGTGACTTTCCTTTTAAAGGAGAAACATTCCATCCCATGTGGGACTTTTCACCGGACCAAGAAGAAATGCAGCAGCAGCGTCCCTCTCCTCCCGACAGCGTGCTGGAAGAGTTCCACCGCTTCGTGGTGAAAGACGCCCCGCCCACCGTCTTCTACATCCCGGACTTCATCAGCGAGGAGGAGGAGGCCTACCTCTTGGAGCAGGTGTACCGCTCGCCCCGGCCCAAGTGGACCCAGCTGTCCGGCCGCAGGCTGCAGAACTGGGGCGGCCTGCCGGGCCCCAAGGGCATGCTGGCGGAGAAGATCCCTGACTGGTTGGCGGGTTACTGCGACCGCGTGTCGGCGCTGGGCGCCTTCGCCGGCAGGGCGGCCAACCACGTGCTGGTGAACGAGTACAAGGCCGGCGAGGGCATAATGCCGCACGAGGACGGCCCCTTGTACCACCCCACGGTCACCACGGTCAGCCTGGGCTCCCACGCGTTGCTGGACTTCTACAGGCCCGTGGGGAGCCGGGCGGAGGAGGGCGAGGGCGAGGGCGATGGGGTCCTCCCGGAGACGGATGAGAACCGCTACGTGCTGTCGCTGCTGGTGCGTCCGCGCAGCCTGCTCATCCTCCAGCAGGACATGTACGAGCGCTTCCTCCACGGCATCCAGCCGCGCGCGGACGACGCGCTCGCCGAGAGGCGCGTGGCGAACCTGTCGGCCGCCGGCGGGACGCCGGAGGACACGCTGACCCGAGGGACCCGGGTGTCCCTCACCATGCGACACGTCCCCAAAGTCATAAAGGCCAAATTTATCCTGGGGAGGAAGTGACGCTTCAAAACTGTTTGATTATTAGTATTTTACGACATTGGTATGTACGTCATTGGTTCTCAAAGTGGGGGTCCCCAGCAATATTAGTTAATATAGCGTCACAATCATTTTAACCACTTTAGCCTTTTTATACGTTGGCTATTCAAAAATAGCAGATCTACAAGCTCATAGTGAGCTTGTAGATCTGTCCGCAGCCACTGGTATACGTATATTAAAGTCTTAAAAAGGTTTTAAACCTGACCTACCTAAACCTGCAGGTACCCTGTAATTGTGGGGCTGAGCGATATGGCAGAAATCAAATATCACAATATATTTCTTGACCAAATACATCTATTGATATTGTGCTAGCCTATGTTTTCCTCCTAAAGATAACATTTTCAAAAGTAGTTAAAATAGGCGATCTACAAGCTTGTTACCTTGTATAGAATATCACCTATTTTCGCTATAGTATAGATGGATATTGTGATGTGGGTTGTCACAATATGGATGTCACGTTAGTTTGAAGGCCACAGGACGCGGAGCCCCCCTCAAGGGCCCGTTGGGGTCATGGAGGGGGTTCCAGAGGGTCCGCAGCAAAATGAGGAACAGAGTTTAAACACATGCCTATTTAAAATTTCCGCTATTTGAACATTTCTGAAAGTATAAAATAAGCTTCAAGTGATTAAAGCCTGGAAGGGCTGGAACAGATATCCAAAATCCCAGACGATATCTAGTCTCACATCACGATAATATTGTCATACTGCCCAGCCCTATATCATATATCACCATGCTCAGAACCAGGCCTGCACAATTCTGACCAAAAATGGTATTGCGATGTTTTCCCTGAATATATATATACTGTAACACTAATGTCTAGTGTCTTGACAACGTCGGGTGTAGGGACCACCGGGACCCCTTGCGGGTCTAATATAACTGAGAGTGTACACAAACACAGGATTTGATGTTGTAGACTGGGGTCCCCGGAGATTTTAAAAACATTGTATCAAACTGGGGGGTCCTTGAAATGAAGACGGTTGAGAATCACTGGTTTGTGATGTTTGCAAAAACACCTTGGATATCATTTATTTTTTTGCCAGACCCAAGGGGTCTGGCTTATATGAGGCTTTGTACCTGTTTTCTCCATACATGGGCATGCCCCCTTTGTCCTTAGGCCCCAGCCATAAAAGTCTGTCCCCCTTTCGTCCATACATGGGCATGTTTTGTACCTGTTTTCTCCATACATGGGCATGCATGCCCCCTTTGTCCTTAGGCCCCAGCCATAAAAGTCTGTCCCCCTTTCGTCCATATATGGGCATACACAGGCTGACACTTCATGTGAAGTCCGGCTTATAAAAGTCTGTCCCCCTTTCGTCCATACATGGGCATAGACACATGGGCATCTGCCGGGTCTGGCAGAACCAGGTCTCCTGGTCTTGTTTTAGCAGGAAAACATTTGATTGTCTAAATCTTTTGTCCATCCCAACTGTTTGGCTTGACCTCAGGCCCTCAGCATCTGATCTGACAACTGTCTAATACAGTAGATTTACCTTTCAGATGTTGTCAAATGAGGTGATAATTTTCTGTGGAAACTGTATTTGCGATATACTGTACTAAACTAAACACATTATAGCTTGTATTGTGCAACCCAGCTGATAAGCATTTGATACATAAGATGTCTCAGTTATTTAAACCCATTCAAACTGGGAATGCATCTGTGTAACCACTTTATCCATGTTTTATACTTTGGCTATTCAAAATTAGCAGATATACAAGCTCAGGTGCTGCGCTATGAGCTTGTAGATCTGCTATTTTCTCGAAATCTCGAACATTTGTGCATGTATTTGAATATATATATATTTTTAAAGGGAAAATGTGTTACTCAAATCTTTGCTTCCCTGTAACAAAATATTTTGAAATGGGGGTCTGCGGCCAAATACATATTACTTTGGGGGTCCTTGACATGGAAAAGTTGGAGCACCACTGATATAGCAACATACTGTTAGGATTTAGAAAAAAAATGTAGATATGTATTTGGCCACTGAAAATATATTTATTCAAAGATTTGCACACATTTTCAAGATTTTTCAAAAATAGCAGATCGCTATGAGCTTGTATATCTGCTATTTTTTGAATAGCCAAAGAAATCTAAAATGACATAGATGCGTTCCCGGTCGTAATGGATTAATACCACAAACATACTGTAATGAGAGTTTCAAGTGGACAGAGTCCAGACAGACTTGGCTCATTTGTAAAACAACATGAATACTGTAATTAAAATGATTTGCACAAATTGGTAATGCGTCAAATGATGAAGTTTAGCTGTTATAATTCTAAACCTATGTTCTTGCTGTTCTACATACAGCTGAATAGTTGAAGAGGCTTTCATGAAATATCCCAGACCGTTAGAGTTGTATGGAAGATGTTTCTATTGCTAGTTTGACAGATTCAAACACTATCTATTTCATCTTAAAATAACTAATAACTGAAAATAGCCAGTCTACAAGCTCACAACGCGTTGTGAGCTTGTAGACTGGCTATTTTCGCAGAATCTATGTGTCCATATCATTTAACATGACTGGCGAGGTTGTTCACTGAATGGATGTAAGAGTTGCTAATAAATCCACACTACACAGTTGATGTCGTGGCTGTCGTATGTTCACTGGTTCTCAAAGTGGGGCCCAGGGACCCCCAGGGGTCCTTCAGGGGGTTCCAGACGGTCCCCAGCAAAATGAGGAACAACTTTGACCAAGTCCTATTTTATTTTTCGGATATGTTCAAGATTAGCTCATGTTCCAGCTCACAATGTGTCACTGTTTGACGCATTGTGAGCTGATTGATAGGCTATTTTAGAAAGCTTTGACAAATGTTCTCTTATGGGGGTCCCTCCTGGCACAAAATCTTTTCAGATGGGGGTTTCCGTGGCCAAATACACAGCAATTTGTAGGTCCTTGATATGAAAATGTTTGAGAACCGCTGGTATAATTCAGAATCAACTTTTATTGTCACATCACAGGTTTGCAGGTGTCAGTGTTAATTTTGACAGCAAGTTCTGATTTAGTCTCCTATTTTAGTCATCTGAAATTGTTTAGTCTTAGTCGACTAAGATTTTGATATTTAGTCGACTAAGACTAGACTAAACAATTTTAGAAGACTAAAATAGGTCTTCTGAAAGCAGAATAACAAGCAGATACAACAGTTTAAAAGGTGAAAAAAAAACAGAACAAAAATAAGGGGTTCAGAACAAGGGCTGTATTTAACCAAATTCAGGCTCTATGTCCTTTGTTTGAGTTACCTTGTTTAGGCTTAGTCTTTTAGTCTCTTTTGATTGATTGATTTGAATACTTTATCAACACGATTATTAACAGTACAGGTAGTACAGTCAACGGTTAAGCCAAAAGCATATTCACATAAAGCCCCAGGTGGCTTGTTTCCATTGTGGTCCATTGTACTCATTTCATCAGTAATACATAAGTACAATACAAAACATTTTGGAATTAATCTCAGTAGAATCATAAGCCATATTTTTACAGGGAGGAGGAGGAGGAGGAGGGGTAGTTTATAGTTTACACGGGTCATTGGCTGCTTGTGATTTCTAGCATTCAGGACAAACGTGACGGCCCAACAAAAATAAATCGCCAGTAGGCAGCGCCACGAATTATAGCAGAGAGTGAATGTGAGAGAACGGACTGTATAGTTGCTGAAATGGCAACTTTGCATGTCCAATAAAATTGTTCATACAAAACGTGCAAAGTTGCACACAAAAGTTAAATCCTCGTCTTCACACCTTACTGCAATTCTCTGCCTCTCTCGACTCTTTCCCCCCTTACTGACTTCACAGTCACAGTGTAATTGGAGCCGCTGTGTCTATCTTACATGCCCCCCATTGCCACTGTGTTTTATGGCTTTTTTTAAGTAACCGATTTACATGTTAGATTGTGATGCATTGTAGACTTCAGTGAGCTTGTAGATTTGAATGGCTATTTGGTTCGCAACAGTCAGCGCCGTCTTCATAATAAATACATACAAAATTAGTATTTTTATTATTTTTATTACTATTAAAAGTTTTTCTTTTTTACGAAGCCTGAGGCTCTGTTTGGCCCGACTAATTAGCATACATTTTCGGTTTTCGGGCCGGGTTCGGGCAGAAATTTGAGCACTCTAGTCTGTGGCTTGGCTGATGAATTCATGGGTTTGACCCTCAGCACTTGCTCACGCCTCATCAGGATGCGGTAGAAGTGTTTGACAGGGTGGACAAGGATTTTGATATCGCCCACTCCACGCTCCTTCCACTGATTAATGTCCCGGTCCCAGCGGTACAGCTTGGTCCGTTCCTTGAAGAGGATCTCCTCGTCCTCCTCACCAGACTTGGTCTCCACATTTTGCAGTGAAACTGTAGGCTCAAAGTGGATGTGTACATTATTGGACGCATCCTCTTTGTCACTCCCCTCTTCCTCCGCCATTCTTTAGTGTTGGTGGTGCTAAAGCTTGAGTATCCGGGCAAACTTGCCACCAATGCTTTTGACCAGATCAGTGAATGAGATGCTTCCAAATGTGTTGAAGCCAAAGGTTGGGTCTTGAGTAGGAGCAGTAGTGTAAGTGGTGGAGTCGGGTTCAGAGGTATTTTTCGTTGACAGGTCTATGGGAGTGCTGCTGATAGGGGCCACACTCTGGGCCTCTGTGGACTCTTCTTGGGCTGTGGAAGCTTCTGGTTCAGTCTCCTGCTCCAAGGCCTGTGGTTCCAGAATCTCTTGTCTTGAGGCCTGCTCTTCTGGTGCCTCTTGGCCAAGGGTCTGTGGTTCTGGAACCTCCTGGACCAGAGCCTGTCGTTCTGGGACATCCTCACCCAGGGTTGGTCGTTCTGGAGTCTCCTGGCCCACAGCCTGTCGTTCTGCGCCACCCTGGAGAAGGGTCTGTGGTTCTAAAACATCCTGACCCAGGTCCTGTGGTTCTGGAACCTCTTCGCCCAGGGTCTGTGGTTCTGGAGTCTCCTGGCCTGGGGCCTTTGGTGCTGGGGCCTCCTGGCCTGCCAGGGTCTTTGATTCTGGAGTCTCCTCACCAGATTCTGATTCAGTCTCCTGCTCCAAGGCCTGTGGTGCCATAGTCTCTTGGCTTGGAGCCTGCTCTTCTGGAGCCTCCTGGCCAAGGGTCTGTGGTTCTGGAACCTCCTGGCCCAGAGCCTGTTGTTCTGGGACATCTTCATCCAGGGTTTGTCGTTCTGGAGTCCCCTGGCCAAGGGTCTGTGGTTGTAGAGTATTCTGGCCCAGGGTCTGTGGTTCTGGAGTATTCTGGCACAGGGTCTGTGGTTCTGGAGTCTCCCCGCCCACGGCTAGTAGTTTTGGGCCCTCTTGGAGAGGGGTCTGTGGTTCTGGAACATCGTCCTGGCCCAGGGCCTGTGGTTCTGGAGTCTCCTGAGAAGGAACCTGTGGTGCTGGGGCTTCCTGAACAAGGGCCAGTGGTTCTGGAGTCTCCTGGCCCATAACCTTTGGTGCTAGAACCTCCTCGCCCAGGGTTTGTCGTTCAAGAGTCTCCTGGCCTACGGTCTGTGGTTCTGGAGTCTTCTGACCAGACTTGGTCTCCACCTTTTGCAGTGACACAATAGGCTCAAAGTGGATGTCCACATTATTGGGCGCTTCCTCTTTGTCGCTCCCCTCTTCCTCTCCGCCATTCTTTGGTGCTGGTGGTGCTGAAGCTCCGAAGACCGTTTCCTGGGCCTCTGTGGACTGCTGTTGGGTTGTGGAAGACTCTGATTCAGTCTCCTGCTCCAAGGCCTGTGGTTCCAGAATCTCTTGTCTTGAGGTTTGCTCTTCTGGTGCCTCCTGGCCAAGGGTCTGTGGTTCTGGAACCTCCTGGCCCAGAGCCTGTCGTTCTGGTACATCCTCACCCAGGGTTGGTCGTTCTGGAGTCTCCTGGCCAAGGGTCTGTGGTTGTGGAGTATTCTGGCCCAGGGTCTGTGGTTCTGGAGTCTTCCTGCCTACGGCTAGTGGTTTTGGGCCCTCTTGGAGAAGGGTCTGTGGTTCTGGAACATCCTCCTGGCCCAGGGCCTGTGGTTCTTGAACGTCCTGGTCCAAGGTTTGTGGTTCAGGAGTCTCCTGGCGCAGGTCCTGTAGTTCTGGATTCTCCTGAGCAGGAACCTGTGGTGCTGGGGCTTCCTGGACAAGGGCCTTTGGTTCTGGAGTCTCCTGGCCCATGGCCTTTGGTGCTGGGGCCTCCTCACTCAGGGTCTGTGGTGGTTCTTGAGTGTCCTGGCTCAGGTCCTGTGGTTCTGGAGTCTCCTGACTAGGGTCCTGGACTTCTTTAACCTCCTGGACAGGGGCCTGGTCTTCTGTGGGATCAGGATAGAGCTTTCCATTCAAAGTCTCCACTGCTGACGCATAGTCCTCAATGTCATCTGTTTCAGAGTCACTGGTGTGTCCTGGTTCATTCTCAGCAGTGGGTTCCCTTACATACACCACCTCCACGTCTCCGTCATTAACTTGCTCTGCCTGAGGGGGCACTTTTTCTGGGATTCTGAATGCAGCTGTTGCAGAAGCTGGGGCAGGAGGTCCGCTGTCTTTGGCTTTGGAGCAGCACAAAGACACCTCAGTCTCAGGGGAAAATGCAGGTGATCCAACGTTCTTCTGGAGGGTATCAGTGCCAAAGACAAAATTGGGCAGACTGTGTGACATAGCCACTGAGGTCTTGCTGTCAGTGGTGTGGAAAGTGTCGGGGGATGGTGATGGAGACATTGAGGATCCAGTGTTTTGAGGAGAGGCCACCCTGGAAGACACTGGGGTGACTCCCAGAGGGACGTCCAAAAGTCCCTGGCACTCCTCAAACTTTTGCTTAAACTCCTTAGCCAGTTCTGGGGTTTTGAATCTTGCGGCTAGTTGTTCCACTTTGGATATTCCATCTGAGAAGTCGTCGGCGAGCCACATCAACGCCTTATTGGAGCCGACCAAGGGTTTTAGTTTCATAGTGGAAGTGACCAAGTGGTTGGCGCAAACATTGAGGACCTGCTCTCTTCTCATCAGCACCCTCAGTTTGCCATTGGTTGTATTTTTCACAAATTTGAGGTTCCCCACCCCTCGCTCCTTCCACTGACTGGTGGCAGGGTCAAATCTGAACAATTTTACGTGCTGGGAGTAGAGGACCTGTCCGTCGTCCTCCCCAGTCACCAGATCTACCGTGTCAGGGAGTGATGAAAACAGCTGCTCACCAGCATGAGAAAAGCCTTTGAAATGTGGGTCTCTCTGTCCAAACTGGAAATCTCCTGTAGTCTTAGCCAAGTCTGCAAAACTGAAGGTATTAGGCTTAATTTTGAATAGTGGATTTTGATCTTGATCGGTTTCTTCCACAGATGGTGTGGAGATAGAAATACCAGTCTCCTTCACAATTTCCTGAGCTTCTGCAAACTCTGTTTTTAAAAGCGCTGCCTCGTCAGCTGTTTTGAACTGGACGGCTAGCTGCTCCATTTCTGTGTTATCTGGCTTTGATAAAGAATTAGCAAATATAAATGGTTGCTCCACTTTGCTCAACAGTTCTTCGTTACCTGAGCTCTGTGGTAGTTTTAGTGCCAAAGATGAAGATGCCAGGTTGGTTGGGGAGCTGTTCGGGGTTCAGAGGCTTCTGCTCCGGTAGATGTGAAGATGTGACATCCTGCATGCACAGACAGTTGTATAAACCTTGCTGGTGTCACTCTCTGATGATGTCATGCTCTGATATCTCTTTGTGACATCACGCAGTGCATGTCGCTGAGGACCTGAGAGAGTGCAGTGCCCGGCATGAAGTCGGTCGGCCCCCTGGGGCACCCGCTCAACCAAGTATATTGGGCAGTGGTTCCCATGGTTGGGTACAGGGGATCCTTGGCATGAAAAAGTTTGAGGACCACTGATATAAGGGGTTGGTTAATGCAGAAGTACACTTGTTTAATTGTTCCTGTAGAAAAGGCTTTCACATCATACAGGTTTGTTGGATAGGTAACCATAGTTACGCGGTACTAGGTCCGACCATGTCACTGAATGCTTGCTACTCCATATATGGAGCCAACAGACATATGCAAGTCCGACATCACAGCATCCATATTTGGGCATATTTGGGACTCCATATACGGATTGTCTCGTATTAACATCACCAGGATGACACACACACCGTAGCCAACGATATAACGGCAAGTTAATCTCAGAGTTTCCTCAGATCCCAGGAGGATGACCCCCAGCTGATTGTCCTTCTCCCTCTACTGCCCAGGGGCATATTATTGGTTTAATTCCTGCTTGGATACAATCACAGCGGCTCTATCTGTCTTTAATAGTACCTCTTTATTCCAACAGGGGGAGTAGGCTGATATGGAGCCCCAGTCCAAGCGTAGGAAGGAGGAGGGGTGCGTAAATGAGGTGGATTCCTGGGTGGCCGTCCCCGTCCTGTCCGACGAACAGTCCCGTGACGCGCAGCTGGTCGCGGCCTTCGCCGCTCCCATCACCGACAAGAAGGAGGCCTCTCGCCTGGTGAGAGAGCTGAGCCTCCTCTACCCCTTAACGTCCCACATTCACATCAAGAGAGTCCGGCCATGCAAAGGTAGTCGTAAGTGATTTGTTATAACAAAAAGTTTATTGTTAGCAGTGGTGGAAAAAGTATGCAAATGTTTTACTTTAGTAAAAGTATCAATACTACTACTCTGTTACAAGTAAAAGTCCGGAATTCAAAATTCACTTGAGTAAAAGTACAAAAGCATTGGTATCAAAATGTACTTAAAGTACCAAAAGTAAAAGTACTAAAATGTTTGAAAATAGCAGATCTACAAGCTCACTTCTAGATCTGCTATCTTCAAATAGCCCTAGGTATAAAATAAGGCTAAAGTGGTTAATGTATGTTGTATGATGTAATCTATTTATATTTGCAAAGTAACTAGTATCTAAAGTTTTCAAATAATTGCAGTGGAGTAAAAGTACAATATTTGCCTCTAAGATGTAGTGGAGTAGAAGTAAAACTATAGACAATTGGAAATACTCCGGTATAGTAAAAGTACCTCAAAATTGTACTTAAGTACAGTACTTTCTTTACACCACTGATTGTTAGACAGATAAAACTTATTTATTCTGTCATTGTGATCATTGCTATAGAGTGAGTGTCCAGGAACAGGGGTCTCCCCGTCTCTCCAGCTCTTTAGTAAAAAGGTGGGCTGCTCAGCTTAAATGAAATAGTGTTCCAGTAAAATTGTCTCCTCATGTCTTTGTGTCATCACTTCCACTTTCTCACTTCTCACTTCTCTTTCCTGATCGGATAAAATTGGTATCCCGGCCTGAAAACATATTTTCTGTTTACCAAAGAGCTGGAGAGACAGATAGACCCCTGTTACTGTACAGACACTCTGTAGCGGGGGTCTTCAACAGGGGGTCCGGGACCCCTAGGGGGTCCTCAGAGTTACTGCAGGGGGGCCCTCCAAATCTTTGTGTGATGGGACATTGACATTAACCACTTGAACCGTAGCGTCCCTATTCTGAGTATTTTTAGCCAAAAATAGCAGATCTACAAGCTCACAACGCCTCGCAGCGCGAGGCGTTGTGAGCTTGTAGATCTGCAATTTTTTTGGCAAAGAGCTTTGGTGTAGAGGGGGAAAAAGAGCAGACCAAGTATTGACGGTTCAAGTGGTTAAAATACACATTAATGCAACATACACTGATGATAGTGCTGTCAAAGTCTATGAAGCTGTCACAGAGTTGTATACAATATGTATTTGGGGTCCCTGCTTCATCTCTCTCTCAGCTAAGGGGTCCTTGGCCTGAAAACGTTGAAGACCCCTGCTCTATAGCAATGATTACTGTCACAATATATAGAGAGATATTAGAAGCCTTATTTTAACAAAAAACACATAACTTTACTCTACCTTAAAGACAGAGACAGCCCCCATCCACTGGAGATCCTGCTGTGTCTGCTCACACAAGTACCCCACATGGAGCAGGAGGAGGAGGGGGTCCGCCTGGAGGCTCTGGTCCCGTCGGACAGAGTGGGACACGTGGGACTAGGAGACCCCTTCCTGGTCCATGTCCCCGCCTGGGCCCCTCTCACCCGACCTCAGTTTGAGCTGGCCAGCAAACACTGGCCCACGGCCTTCCACGAAAACAAACAGGTTAGTTCATTTGGTTCTCAACCTTTTTCTGGATCGATCAGAGAGTATGAATGCCTTCAAGACCGGCCTAACCCTAACACCGGCCCACAGGTTGTGAACCAGTGGCTGAAACTAACCATTGTTTTCTTAACGTTTAGTTAGTCTATCAAATTTGTTTTTATTTATCAATTGAATAACTGAGAAGCACCTTTTTTTTTTCTTTTTTTTTTTGTACGTCCTTTTACAATTTTTTCATGTGTTTATATTCAACAAATTGACATGATACCAGAGGCTCTGTCACATAACTGTAGTGCCAGGTGAGGTTTCCAGAAGGACCGTTCCCTGTTCCACTTCAGTTTCCCATAGCTCAGCAGCAGGAAATTTACTGGGAACACACATAAAGGTGCAATTTGTGTTCCCGGGTTCTAATCTGCTGCTCAGCCAATCAAATGAGGCTACAGTACAGTATGGAACACAAACAGGGAATGGGTATGCCACCTTCTAGAAACCCAGGACTACTGTTATTCACAGAGCAGTGTTCATTTCGTTGACTAAAACTATGTCTATATAAAAATGGATTAGTTGGATTAACTCTTGGACCCCCTGCACCAGGTGACGGAGGCCCTGAGAGGAGATCTGTTCAGCGGGCCTCAGAAGAGCAGCATGCAGCGCTACATGACGGAAGCCGTCGCAGCCGCCAGGGCGGGGCACCGGCGAGGCCACGCCCCTGCGGGAGGCGTGGTCGTCGACCCTGCAACGGACACGGTGGTGGCGGTGGGTCACGACTGCCGTGCCGACCATCCCCTCCAGCACGCCACCATGGTACGTGTGTGTATACAGTTAGTAGGCCTATCGCTATTAGTACATAATGCCTGATCGCAAATTGTTTTGATCATCGCAGTTAATTTTGCATAATCGTCAGATTGTGTATAAATTCATCTGTTGAAAAATTGAAGAAATAGATGATTTGCAAGCTCACGATGTGACGCGTTGTGAGCTTGTAAATCGTCTATTTCTGCTATTTTTTGAACCTTTTGAAAGTATAGCATTTTTTTAATATGTGGCCTGTTTTGACCATAGTGCATTCATTATTTTTGATTATTGGAACCACTGTCAGTCATTTCTTTGTATATTGAAGTTATTTGACATTTTTGTTTACCAAGCCTAAAAGGCAAGCAGAAATGTAATGTTTATTTAAATATGTTCCAATGTTCAATGCCAAAAACACAATTAAATCATTGAAATAACAATCAATGGTCAATTAAAAATGTCCTATGTTGGTGACCTAGGTGTGCATAGACCTGGTGGCGAGGACGCAGGGTGGAGGCGCGTACCGTCTGGATAAATACCCTGACTGTCGCTTCACACCCAGCTTAGAGTCTTCGCTAAAACCACAGGTAGGCCCTGATTTAACCATTTATTGCAACAAATGGAATACAGTTAAACTTGGTGTTAATGGCGCCTCTCTTTAAGATGTTCCCTAAATTAGCCACCTGATTCGGTGATAGACTCCTTTTTATCCCTTAGAGCGGGTGACAGGAAGCTTACTTCAATTATATATGATGACACAATCTTTGCAGTTAATCCGACTCATTTGGATTCCCTGAGGGCCACCTGGGACCAGGACCTCGGTATCACCTTGTCCGATAATCAGTGGGACCATGCTTTAGACCTGGTACATACCTCTTCTATTTGTGCAAGGCACAAACTATTACAGTGCAAGATATTACATAGAGTCCATTATACCAATGCAAAGCTGGCCAGAATTTACCCTGAGAGGTCCGATGCTTGTAATAGGTGTAAACAATCGCCAGCAGATTACATGCACACGTTTTGGTCCTGCCCTAAATTGTCAACATTTTGGTCAGAAGTGTTTAACACCCTTGGGGTGGTGTTGGGTGAACCAATTGATCCGGATCCCCTCACTGCTCTTCTTGGAACCACAGTAATGCCTGTTGTGCGCAATTCAGCACGCCGAGTTATTGCTTTCACGACCCTACTCGCTAGGAGGCTTATTCTCCTTAAATGGATACACCCTTCCCCTCCTACACACAACAGATGGATTCATGAAATTCTGTACTGTCTTAAACTTGAGAGGATCAGGTTCTCCCTTAACGGCTCTTTGAAGATGTTTCACAAAATTTGGCAACCCGTTCTAGACCACATTGACACCCTAACTATGGTGGAAGAACCCGCAAATTAGTGTCTCCCTTGAAGGAGAGACTAAACCAAATTCAGACTATCCCTCAATGACTCTCTTTAACGTTTCTCAAAAATAATTAAAAAATAAATGAATTAGTAACCCTTACCAGACCTCATCGGCATCCATACTACGAAAATAATCAGCGCTCTGTGCAGAGAAACCCCCCCTCCTCTCCCCCCCTCCTCTCCTTCCCCTCCCTGGTATGATTGAGTGTCTTAATTATTGTCTGTCTTGTCTGTTTATTTTTTAATTTCTTATTATTTTCATGACCCCTATTATGTATGCTAATTACTGTACTATTTTTATTGTTTGTTATAATGTGCTTTGTTTGTTTGTAGTTTTTTGTCAAAAAATTCAGACCTCTTTGTTCAACCGCCTTAAATTTATGTATTTTAACCTGTCTGAGAAAAACAATAAAGAGATTTGTAAAAAAAAAAAAAGATGTTCCCTAGATTTAGCCAAGCAGCATGTTAAATTAAGCAAAATCAGGGAACGCAATGCAAAACCCTCAGGTATACGAGAGCTGGCCCATAGCAAGACATTTAATCAGATAACTTGAGTCATGCAAACTTGAATGCAGTTTAACATTAAAGCCATAGAACATTTAATTCAGCTTAGCTTGTAGATCGGCTATTTTCTAAAGTTTGTAAAGTATAGAGTTAAAATACTGCCTGTGTTAGGCAGAGTGCATTATATTATTTATTTGGATTATTGGTACCGGTCATTATTTAGTTAGTTCTTAGTTTGTTGTCATATCTGCCCTGTGCAATTTGTGTTTACAAAGCCTAAATCGCACACATAAATGTCATTTTCCATTTATACTGTATGTTCCAACGTGCACTGCCCCCAAAAAACACAAATCATTAATGGCAATCAGTTGTACGACAGTCAATCGTCAAACTAATATTTCACGATCGTTCCAGGCCCAGCCAGAGACGACGGAGGAGAAGGCCGGTAAGCCGTACATCTGCACGGGTTACGACCTGTACCTGAGCAGGGAGCCCTGCGTCATGTGCGCCATGGCTCTGGTCCACTCCCGGATAGGACGGGTCTTCTACGGAGCCGCTTGTGCCGACGGAGCCCTGGGGAGCGCGTTCAAAATCCACACGCAGAAGGACCTCAACCACAGATTTGACGTGTTCAAAGGGATCCTGAGCCAACAGTGTGAAGAGCTGAACACAGACAACAAAACCACACCTTGATTGTTTGTTGTTGTTTTTTTTTGGGGGGGGGGGGGGGGTTCTTAACGATTACCTCTTAACCGTACGATTCCTTAATGGTTCCTATATATTTTACAAAATATATATAAAACATTTTTTTATTAGATTTTTTTATAAACACAAATTCAATCATGCATACATATTATTGTAGTGGTTCTCAAAGTGAGGTCCAGGGAGAGGACCCTCTTTGTTACTTGAGGGGGTTCCAAATAGACCTTTACAGGTCTGTAGCTCTGAGAGTGTACAAATGGAACCAAATGGACCCGTAAGGGTCCATTTGGTTCCATTTGTACACTCTCAGAGTTATGGGGGTCCTTGAAATTAACCCATTTAGACCTGAGGCCGATTCTAAAAACGCCTTCTAAAATTTATTCAAAAATTACAAATAATTTATGTCACTATATACTGTACATAGCAACGGGAAGGGGTTCCCTTCTTGAAAGGTATAGTATAGTTACAAATAGGGGTTCCCGCCCAAAATCGGTTAAAAAGTTTGAGAACCAACGACGGTACTGTAATTGTATAGCAGACGTGAAGTCCACATACCAGCTCTGACAGTTTGATAAAACCAGTTTCCGGTTCTAAAATGTGCTGAAACCGATTCCGGTTCCGCAATGTTGGTTCCGGTTCCTGCCGGTTCCGGATCCCAACCCTCCTTGTAGTACTAACGAAAGTACATTCACTTCAGCGATGTGACCCATTGTGAGCTTGTAGATCAGCTCTTTTATTATGTTTTTTTTTTAAAGACATTTTTAGAAATTGTTCTGAATTGATTTGACCAGTTTGACCCGACGAAGAGCTTAGGCTCGAAACATCATCGAATAAATTGTATTGGAGCATATACTAGTGTGTGCGTTTCATTCTTATTATTTTTCTTTCTAAATTCTAAATTTCAATACAGTACTGCATTGACGTTCAAAAGAAATATGTTTTGCGATTTGTACTTATGTATTTAAAAAAAATCATGCACTCCATGCTTTCACTTGTAGTTGAGTAAATATTTGACCAGGAGTATCTATATTTTGACTCAAGTACTGGGGTTGAGTACTTTGTCCACCACTGGTTGGTGTCTTTGGATGAATACATTCACTCTGACATCCCTCCACCCAATTAATCAATTTATAAGAGTACTTGGAAATTGTAATGCTACTGTTCCCATGTAACCGCAATCTACTTTGCTGGCTCTGTACAATCATTTCAATGTGCATTGAGAAGGACAGTGTAGTGACTCAATGTCTTTGTAAACCTCTGCCCTATTTTATCACTATTTTATCACTGCAGAACTTTCACAATATATCATGTAAATTATTTATCACTGACTGCAATACAAAACAAGCCAGTTGTAGAACCTGAGAACGCCACTGGAGGGCGACAACGCTCCAACAAGTAAGGATGTTCCTTAATTATTAACCATTTCATTAGATACATTGTACTGTATAATGAGTGGTTCTCACTGGGGACCCCCAAGGGTCCTTGAGGAGTTACGTGACCGTAACTCAGAGATTTTACAAATGGAACCAAATGGACCCTTGTAATGGATCTACCCTTGATTGCCAGTAAGAAACGTTGTGAAAGGTGATGCTGGTATTTATTACTAGTTTAGTGCAAGGGTCTTCAAAAATATTTCAGGCCAAGGACCCCTTAGCTGAGAGAGTGAAGCAGGGACCCCCACTATATACTATAAAGATTTCATAGATGGCGTCATAGACTTGTTTGACAGCGCTATCATAATTTCTTTTTTGTTTACACACTATATTTTCTAATAATATGTTGGATGAATGTAGTTAATGCAGACCTTAAACCATTTAAACACTCAATACTTCGCTAACTTAATCTTTGGCCTTTTCTTGTTTACCTCTACACCGAACCGCTTTGCCGAAAATGGCAGATCTACAAGCTCATAATGAGAGCAGCATGACTGATGTGAGCTTGTAGATCTGCTATTTTTTCGGCAGACCCCCTGTTGAAGACCCATGAGTGAGCAGATTCATTACTTTCTCTCCATACAGCTCTATTGTAGGCCTGCATGGCTGCCTGTGTACGCCCTAATAGGCACATGGACACATGGTTTAGTGGTTTATTTGTTGTGAAGCCAACCAATTAGAGCTGTCCTGTGTCTTGTTGTCTTCCATGCAGCCTGGCAGCTCAACTCACCAAATTGGAGAAGCTGTCACCACTATCTCAGGTAAATCACCCCCCCCCCCCTTTAATTCACTAGTCAATACACTTTCCAATGAATTAAATAATATATTTTTAAACTCTCTATTCTTAGTAAAACGGACCAGAGTTACAACTATACTTGGACTATACTCTCTCTCTCTCTCTTAGCCCTATTTATGCCATTTTCTCGGGTCGCACTTTAACTAGGAGAATAGTCAGATCCGCCTCAAACTCGCTCAGCGTAGCCTACACAAAGGACCTTAACGAAAAGTTATCAAAAGCGTGAGTTTTCGTAAAACGGCGTGACCGCGGCGAAGCGTCAAACTGTCATGTTTCACCTTTAAACAAGAAGTGAAAATAGCCTATCTACAAAGTTTTATTTTTTCTATGTAGCTACTGTAAGTATTGAACTGACTTGTGGGTGACCTCACTTGTGGGTGGCTTTAATTTGTATTGAAGTTGAACATGAGATTTATAAAAATGCAAAACTTAACAAGAGGAGAAGAGATTTCGGCACCATTGCTCTATGCATAGATCTGGCTCTATGCACAGCAGCCATATAGTGCAGACATTCACAGGTGTTGCCAATGATGCTAATGAAGGCTCTGTTCCATTCTGGTCAAACAAAGTCAGGAAGCTGAGATATTGTGCATGTTGGCTCACTGGACCCTCTGTTACACCAGAGGGTCTCAAAGTGTGGTTCAGGGACCCTCATGGTTCCTTGAGGGGTTTCAAATGGCCCCTTACGGGTGTGTAACTCTGAGAGTTATGGTGGTCGTGGAAATTAAAAAGTCTGAGAACCACTGTTCTATACTCTAAATGGAACAGAGCCTTCATTAGTAACATTGGTAACACCTGTGAAGGAAGTGATACTGTGGCTGCTGTGCATAGAGCCTATTCAGGACCATGGACAGCGACCAAAGTAGCTGCTGTGGTTAAAGGACCCCTTCACCCATTTTCCTCAGCCTTATCTTCACATAATTGGTCCTCACTAATGCTCATGGCACCATTCCTGTTACTCGTGGACTGTCTTGGTGGACTGTGGACAGTTCCAAAACCTGCCTACCAATGACATTACTAATTGCTAGGACATTACAAAATATTAATTTGTATGATGCAACTAGTAGACTGTAGCCTACTACAACATCTACTGTGAGGCCTCCAAGGCCCTGGGTTGTAAGTACATCATGAATACACTTCTGGCTGACAGCCACCAAAAAAAACATCACCAGCGTTTTCAGACTTAATGCAGTGTTTTAATTAAGCCTCATAAATCAGAGTCTGGAATGTGAGCTGACAAAGTAAAAGGCTTCAGCTATTCATACAGCGGATGTGCTATTGGAAAGCCTTTCCCATGGGTGTGCGTCATGACGTCCCCAATTATAGATACTACATCTATCCTCCTTCCCTGGAAGACCCTGTTATACAGCCTGGCACCCCCCCCCCCCCCCCATTCATAAAGCAAGCCCACACCAGTCCTCTCTCTCTCTCTCTCTCTCTCTCTCTCTCTCTCTCTCTCTCTCTGTCTCACTCACTCACTCACATACGCGCGACACACACACACACACACACACACACACACACACACACACACACACACACACACACACACACACACACACACACACACACACACACACACACACACTCTCATACCCCCCTCTCTCTCTCTCTCTCTCTCTCTCTCTCTCTCTCTCTCTCTCTCTCTCTCTCTCTCTCTCTCTCTCTCTCTCTCTCTCTCTCTCTCTCTCTCTGTCTCACTCACTCACTCACATACGCGCGACACACACACACACACACACACACACACACACACACACACACACACACACACACACACACACACACACACACACTCTCTCATACCCCCCTCTCTCTCTCTCTCTCTCTCTCTCTCTCTCTCTCTCTCTCTCTCTCTCTCTCTCTCTCACTCTGTCTGTCTAGTTCCATTTTCTCGCTCTCTGACGAACAACTGGTGACTTCAGAAAAAGAAAGAAAAAATACACCAATTACGCACGGTGTGTCGCAGAGGACTGAGTAGAGTTCCGTTATTTAGGACAACAATATTGGACAAACTATAGTATATGCAGCGCGTTTGGAATTCCTGTAGCTAGTCCGTTTGTATTCAGGAACAAAAGGTAAGGAACCGCTTTTTGATGGGTTTATGATGCCGTGTTCCTTGGTTCCTTCCAACGCCTCTTTTCAGACAGTTCTTCATCGTTTTTAAAGGAGTATAGGTTCACCCAAAAACAATGACACATTTTCTATCAATTACACTCCCCATGAAGCCTTGAATTCATGGAGATGTTTAGTTTTGTGTCGCATTCCTAAGCCAATAATTTGATGACCGATCAATTGAGTACGAGACTCAATTTAGTCTCCTACTGATTAATGACCCATTTTTTTGGGGTGAACTACTCCTTTAAGCCTATAACTTCATCTGGAGAAGAAGATGCTCAATTACACCAATTTGTGTGGAGCGGCTCTTTAACTTCATTGCTGCCTGACGGGCTGGTGATTTAAAGCAAGTCAATAGTGCAACAACTGCAGCTTCTTCCCGGACGGACCCTGACTGCATGTCAGCGTAAAGTGGAGCTGAAAGTGCAGCTTTTTGCAGTGTGTTTTGGACCGAATCCCAACCGTTGTTGTAGCTCTTTTTGGAGACATGTTTACAGCGCGTTTCTTTTTCTGGGCGCGTGGAGCGACTTTTACGCACGGCCACAAAACCATAGCAACAGGGGAGGGAAAAAAACGAAAAAAGATAGATGGAGAATAGACCAATTATTTGTTTACTAACATTGAGCCTGGACGCACAGGTGATTGTTTCACGCAATCAATTCCCAACCTGTTTCGGGGTGCACTGGTTTCAGCACACCCCAACCCCCTCTTGTGTGTGTTGGCTAGTGAGACGCGTCCTAACGAGACCTGATATAATGGGTTTCGTTGCGCGCATACTGGCTGCACGCAGCCAGTATGACGTCGTCTGTTAAGGGGTCTATTAGATCATCAGAGAGAAGAGATATTAATAATACCAAAACTATAATATAATAGTATAACGAATTTGCATAATACATTAAGGGAATATATCCTTTGTAGCTAATGTGCATCATTTTTTTCTTTTTTTAAACTATATCAACAGGGAGTTATTGTTTTCAGCACCGTGGACAGCGACCAATCGTGAATTGGCATATTCTTTACTCTGCGAATTAAGTTGAATGTATATTTTTCTTCTTAACAGTACTAATATGTCAGAATGTTCTAATGATCTAATAAGGCTGGCATTCATTCACATGTTGGCACGACGCCCGTTTAAAAGGACGGCGCGCAAAATGTCTCTCAAGAGATCTTTTCAAAAAAAGCCAGCTTATATTTTGAATTATAATCTATATCAAAGGTAATAGCAATTGTTGCCTACTAATTGCAGTCAGTTGATCTGACTACTGCTAGATCAACTGACTGCAGTGTGTAAAGTAGGCTAATTAAGTACATTTACTCAAGTATTGTACTTAAAATAAAATTTTGAAGCATTTTTACTTTACTTGAGTATAGGCCTATTTCCAATTTTCAGTAGCCTACTTTTGCTTCTACTCCACTATATCTCAGGGGAAAATATTACTTAAAAATATACTTTTACTCCACTACAATTATTTGGAAACTTTAGTTACTTTGTAGATTTTTGTTATTATTACAAAACATACATTATGACCAACGTCAGCCCTATTTCGGCCATTTGAAAATAGCTGATAGCTATTATGCAGATCTGCACAACGCCTCGCGCATTGTGAGCTTGTAGATCTGCTATTTTAAAAAAAAAGATGTACATTTGGAAACATGCGAAATAGGCTCTATTCACAGCAGCCATATTATGAAGACATTCACAGGTGTTACCAATGATACTAATTAAGGCTCTGTTCCATTCTGGTCAAACAGAGTCAGGGTGCTGGTATTGTGCATGTTGGCTCACTGGAAACACTCTGCTACACCAGTTGATCTACAGTTGGGGTCCAGGGACCCTCATGGGCTTCCAAATGGCCCCTTACAGGTGTGTAACGGGTCCATTTAGTTCCATTTGTACACTCTCAGAGTTATGGGGGTCGTGGAAACCACTGCGCTACACTAAATGGAACAGAGCCTTCATTAGTATCATTGGTAACACCTGTGAAGGAAGTGATAATATGGCTGCTGTGCATAGAGCCTATTGGACATTTCGCATAATGAGTAGCCTACTTTCTACTTTTGGTATCTTTTACTCAAGTACATTTTGAACACCAGACTTTTATTGCAGTAGGCCTATTGATACTTAACATGTGAGTAGCTACTTTTCCCACCACTGATGGCCTGTTGCGCTTCGCCTCCATCAGGTCTCAATGAGCTCGCTCTCCTCCGGACGCACGCTTTGATCTGGGTGGAAGGATTAAGGTGGACTGGAACGATATAAGGATTTTAAGGTGGAAAGATGGCGGTCCACGCAGAGGGGATCGTGGCGATCGTGATCTTCTACCTGCTCATACTCGGCGTGGGAATCTGGGCGGCGTGGAAGAACAAGAACTCCGGGGTCAGCGAGGGCACGGACCGCAGCGAGACCATCATGGTGGGCGGGAGGGACATCGGACTGTTTGTCGGCGGCTTCACGATGACCGGTGAGTTGGTATATTATTATTATTATTAATAATTACTGTATATTAGCACTTTGAGATTTTCACAAATGTAAAGTGCACTATAAATAAAAGCTATTATTATTATTATTATTTATTAATATTGATATTATGTTGTATTATTATTATTATTATTATTATTATTATTATTACAAACATAATAACCACCTGGCCATGGATAACCTGCTGCCATATTTTCGAATAATATTGATATATATTTTTATCAAGTCAGAAGCATAATAAATAATAATCCTTTTTATTATTATCCTATTATTCCTTGTTTTACGCATGGAAAAAAACAACGCATGGTTTGAAATATCAAACTTTTCCATTACATTACAGTCATTTAGCAGACGCTTTTATCCATGGCGACTTAACAATAAGTGCATTCAACATAGGTAGGCAAGAAAACTACTAATGACCAGAAGTCATTCTCTTCTAAAACAAGCAACATGTAGGCCTACTGTACATTACAATATAATGCTACAAGTAGCCTATAGGCTGTATGCTGAAAAGCATCTCAAATGTATTCTTGAGAACAGCCTTATAACGCATACATTAATAGATCAGATCTTTTTCTTATAATAATAATTCTCGTAATTGATGCTATTTTAATATCACACCCTGAAGGTTTAAGTAATACATGAATTATTTAGCACTTCCCAATTACAGGAATTTCATGAAACTTTCATGAAAATAACTGCAGCAATGTGTTATTCAGAAATAAGATGAATATCAGACTAATAGTTGAATGCTAAATTATTATGCACCATATTTAGAGCAACGTAATATAAGATGATCAATTAAGTATGAGCATGTTAAATATAATCCATGTGATTTTATGTTGTGCATTACATGCTAAGGCAGACAGTTCATCAGTGTTGGAAAAGTATCAATACTGCAATGTAGATATACTCTGTTACAAGTAAAAGTCTGGAATAAAACATTTACTTGAGTAAACGTACAAAAGTATTGCTATCAAAAGTAGAAAGTTCTCATCATGCAGAATGTCCTGTTTCACAAATTTCAAATGTATAAGATGTAAAAAAACAAAAAAAACAAAAAACAAATAGCAGATCTACAAGCTCACAATGGGATGCATTTTGAGCTTGTAAATCGGCTATTTTCAAATGGCCGAAATGTATATAGGGCTGAAGTGGTTAATGTAATAATAATCAAAATCTACTAAATAACTAGTAACTATAAAGTAATTCAAATAATTGTAGTGGAGTAAAAGTACAATATCTGCCTTTGAGATGTAGTGCAGTAGAAGTAAAAGTACTGCAAATTGGAGTAAATGTACTCAGTTACTTTACACCACTGCAGTTCATACAGGCTAATTCAGTGTTCTAAACATGCTGACTTGTTCTCCCATGCAGCCACTTGGGTCGGCGGGGGATACATCAACGGCACGGCGGAGTACGTGTACCTGCCGGGCCACGGCCTGGCCTGGGCACAGGCTCCCTTTGGATACGCTCTCAGCCTGGTTGTTGGTACGAATCTAATGCGTCTGCTGCTGCCTTGCCGCATTTTTAAAACTGCCACACCACCACTTCATCTTCCAAGTGTCATGCTCCAACAATTAGCCTATAGATCAGTGGTTCTCAACCAGTGGTCCGGGGACCACCAGTGGTCCTCGGACCACCAGTGGTCCTTGATGGGTTTACAGGGAGTCCCCAGCGAAATTAGTTAAAGGGACTACACCATGAATTTTAACTTTTTCTTCTTTTTTGTGTGTTTTTGGTCTCCCCTACCTCTCTTCTATCCCCAAAAATACCCCAGTTTGAACACTCAGGCTTTCACAGCAAATCTGGGGTTTTCTGTAAATTGGCCTCAAAACAGGCCAAACTGATTTGGTCCCTGACGTGACGTCACGTCAGGGTACAATCCCTCCCGTTTTTCAGTTCCAAAAAATATATATATATTTTTTTTTTACTTTTTCCACACAGAACCAGGAGATAACATGCATACAAACTGGCTCAATAGCGCCCCGTGCCAAATAGGACAATGTGGTATTGCAGGTGAAAGTGCTTTATAAGCCAGAGAGAAGTTAGTTGGAATGAGTATATCTGAGGCTTGATTTAGGCTCAAACCTTTTGAAAAAAGTTTGAGGGACATAAACAATATGATATTAAATATTATTATTATTTTTTAAATTCATGGTGTAGTCCCTTTAACATAGCGTTACAATCATTTTTGTTAGAACCATTCATTTAAAATGTCAGTGTCTGTTCTTTGGCTGTCGTGGCTTTATGGCCTGTCTGTCCATCTGCCCCGTACCAGGGGGTCTTTTCTTTGCCAAGCCCATGCGTTCCCGAGGGTACGTGACCATGCTGGACCCCTTCCAGCAGCTGTACGGGAAGAGGATGGGTGGCCTGCTCTTTATCCCCGCTCTCATGGGAGAGATCTTCTGGTCCGCAGCCATTTTGTCTGCGCTGGGTAAGCAAGTGACGCATGGACTGCTGCACCACTCAAACATCAGCCATAATTAAGTAAAAATACATATACTATCCTCTCCTTGCATAATTCATTTAATTCGTCTTGTGTATTTACCATACATGGCATGCTAGTTTAAGTATGTGTTATGAAAATTATGATATTTTAAGCTTTCAACTTCATAGTGATTGACAACATGCTGCACTGAAATGACAGTATGCTATTATGCAGTGGTGCAATACTCAGATTTGGGACAATCTTCTTATAATTGGTCCTCACTAATGCTTATTATTAATGTGTACCATTTGTGTCTACTGGGTCTGTGACTCAGAGGAAGGCAGTGGACAGTTCAGAAACCTGCCTAGTATCTACCAGTGACATCATCAATGGGGAATCCAAGCTATTAGAAACTGCAGGCTTTCTATTCTTGAAATGACCAAACCCGTCTACTGATGATGTCACTTGTAGGCGGGTTTTCTGAGGTGTTCACAGCCCTCATCTGAAACAGAGAGTAGAAAAAAAATCACACCCAGTGTGAAGTGAGCGGTGCTATTTATGAGTTATTAATTTCATCATGCATCTCGGTAGCCAATAACAGCACGTCCTGCGAAGTGACGTGCTTACATTTTTTACATTATTATTAATTTCATCATGGGTCTCGCTCAGTGGCGTAGCGCAGAATCGCGGGGCGCGCAGAATCTTTTTCGGGTCTAATTCGGGTCTAACTCGGTCTAATTCGGGTCTAATTCGGGTCTAATTCGGGTCTAATTCGGTTCTGTTTGACCAATATAAATCAACATTTTTTTCCGTTTTTTGACCAATAAAATATTTGTATCAGCGCAGGCGGGGCCCCCCCTGCTGGTGGCCCCCCCGCACCGCATCCCTTGCTGCCCCTCAGCTACGCCACTGGTCTCGCTAGCCAATCACAGCGCGTCTGCGAAGTTTGAAGTTAATTTCATCATGTGTCTCGCTAGCCAATCACAGCATGTCCTACAAGGCTTAGCCTATGGGTGTGTTTTCCACAGCATGGCGTCACAGCGAAAGACACATTTTCACGACGGAAAGAAAAACTTTCGCCACGGATGGTCCTAAACCCTCTTATAGGAGCGGTTACACCGCTCAAAAACACAATACAATGAGTGATTATATGAAGATATGTTGAAAACGGGTGAAGTCGTTCTTTATTAACACATTGATTGCCTAGATCGAGTTAACTCGATATTAGAATCCAGCGATTGATTGCCTAGATCGAGTTAACTCGATATTAGAATCCAGCGATTGATTGCCTAGATCGAGTTAACTCGATATTAGGTATTTTCATTGGTTTAATCTGTGATCGCGCTTGTCTGTTTATTTTTCATCAGCACTTTCGTTTTCCACTTACGTCACACTCACCCGGAGCTGGATGTATAACGGAGATTTAGTTTCCGGGTCACATTGTTTTTCTCCAGTCATTTTCGTCCAGAATAGGGAAAAACACGTTTTTTCACACGGTATAAAATACGGACAGCTCAACTTCTATTTTCTTTGGTCCGGGTGACTAACAGTCATCGTCGTCGTGTATCACATCGTTTTCAGGCCGATCGGGGGATCAGGGATTGTCGAATCATAACATCCGGTGAAATGACCGGATGTGACGTGGGCCTGTTTGGGAGGGGGCGAGCGAGGTGATCAATGTGTGGATTTGCTGCTCTCTACTGGTGGAACTGTAGTGCTTAAAACCACAATCAGAGAATTTATTTGAATGAAAAATTACAAAATATTTTTTTTTTAAAAACACGCAAATTGCTGGCACAGGGGTGAGTACATTATGAATAAACTCTGGCAGTCAATGTGTTAACCACTTAAACCCCCGTGTCCGTATTGTGGGGAAAGCTTTCACAGAGCATATAGCAAATAGCAGATCGAAGACACTAGTATATAGAGCCCTGAGGGACTCCGCTCAACCATATGGGGTTAAAGTGGTTAATGTAAGGATTTTATGAAACGTCTGTGGAGAAATGAATAATGGTCCCATGATTGTATCACATTATTTTGTGTTTGCTGGGTGCAGGGGCCACGCTCAGTGTGATCGTGGACATCAACATCAACATGTCAGTGATCATCTCTGCGCTGATCGCCATCTTTTACACCCTGGTGGGAGGCCTGTACTCTGTGGCCTACACTGACGTGGTCCAGCTCTTCTGCATCTTCGTCGGCCTGGTGAGTTGAGTTGTATTGGATCAACGTCTTTGAGGAATTATACTGTAGATCACTTCTCAAAGTGGGATCTGGGAACCCTAAGGGGTCCTTGAGGAGGTATGGGGGGGGGGCAGCTAAATTATCAAATACAGCATCAAAATCAGTTTAACCACTTTAAAGCTGCACTATGTAACTTTCCTCTTCTACCCCGGAGTTGAACCTGGTTTCCTGCTTAAGTGCTGAAATGTTTAGGCTTTAACATCGGTACATTCACTATTTTAAAAAACATATCGGAAAAAAATTATATATAGGAAAAAAGGATATTTTAAATATTTTTTAAACATTTTAACAACACAAATCTTGTCTTATGGGGTCCCTGGCACAATATTTTCAGATGGCATCCTTGACATGAACACATTTGAGAACCACTTTTATAATCACCGCAAATGTGAGTGGACATGAGTTCACTCAAATATGTCCAATAAATGTATGTAATGTGAAATAATAATAAAAGAAAACAACAACAAATGGTGCACAGGGCAATAAGTTAAAGTGATAAATACACAGGTAGACTGATATAAGAAATACATAAATGTCGGAAAATGTGTTTTGTACTATATGTTTGTGTTCTCTGTCCCAGTGGGTCAGCGTGCCTTTTGCCCTGTCCAACCCTGCGGTGTCAGACATTGGTGTGTCAGCCAAACAGGCCATCTACCAGGCTCCCTGGCTGGGACAGATCAAGCCTGAAGACGGCTGGCGCTGGGCAGACAACTTCTTACTGCTGGTAAGACAGCCCGTCCATCACTACTATACTGCACATGTCCTACAATGTCTGACAGAAGATTAATGCCAGGCCAAAAGGTGACGTTTTAAGAGAGGATAAACCCATAACCCATAACCTCAGTAAAAAAAATGAAAATGCTGACTGAGTTTAGTGACTAAGATACTGTAAGGCAAGATATCGTTGCTGTCGGGTGGCAACCTTGTAAGTCCAAAATTGTAAAATTTGTATTATTATTTTAAAAACGATTTAAAATAGTGAAAATAGCCAATCTACAAGCTCACAACGCCTCGCATCAGCGATGCGAGGTGTTGTGAGCTTGTAGATCGGTTATTGTATGATGAAATAGTTCTTTAATTTATGAAAAAAAAAACCATTAAAATGTGAAACTTGGAGATATGAGGTTTCTGCCAGACAGGTTTCTGTAGTCATACTCCGTCATACCGCTGACTCATCATATTCAGTATTTGCGGATTCATTGGAATTAAAAATCTTTTTAAATGTTTTGTGGTGTCGCAGGGGAGTGTTGTGTCTTCAACGCCTCACGGTGCGAGGTGTTGTGAGCTTGAAGATCTCCTGTTTTAAATCGTAAAATGAATTAAAATTGAAACATTTTGCAGCTTGCAGATCTGCTACTTTTGATGCTTTTGTGTGACGCTGTAGTATGATCAAGAAAGGGCCTGAATTTACGAAAAAACACAAAAAGTTAGAATATGGAGACAACATGTTTGGATATGTATTTGTTGTTCCTAGATGCTGGGGGGTATTCCGTGGCAGGTGTACTTCCAGAGGGTCCTCTCAGCCTCCTCAGCCACCTACGCCCAGATCCTGTCCTTCCTCGCCGCCTTCGGCTGTCTGGTGATGGCCGTTCCTTCTGTTCTCATAGGAGCTATAGGGGCATCCACCGGTAAACACACACACACACACACACACACACACACACACACACACACACACACACACACACACACACACACACACACACACACACACACACACACACACACACACATACGCATACACACGCACACATACTGTACATGCACGCACGCATACACACACACGCACACACGCAAACGCATGCATACACACACACACACACACACACATGTGCGCACGCACGCACGCGCGCACGCACGCACGCACGCACGCACACTGTGCTCCGTGTCATGCGTAGGCTTTCATACACACACACACACACACACACACACACACACACACACACACACACACACACACACGGTGCTCCTCGTCATGCGTAGGCTTTCATAGACACACACAGGCATGTCCAGGGCAGTTTAAGTAGGATTTATAGTGCTCCCTAAGGGGACATTACATTAAGTCTCTGCATTGACCCAGCAGTGGCTGGCTCTAGAGTGAGCGCACAGGGGAGCCATCGTTAAGTGCCTTGCTCAGGGACACTTAACCAGGCGACACGGAGCCTGGAGGAGCTGGGGAATCGAACCGGGGACCTTTGGACTCCCAGATGTTTGTCGCTCCACACACAGCAAAATAAACCAAAACTGCTTCTTCAGAGTGACACCATAGATACAGTAAAATAACCAGTTTTGGTTCCAGAAACAACCTTTCAGACCATTCCCTTTTTAGGCGATAATGGCCGTTCAGATCTGCTATTTTGGTGGAGTGTTCGCCTATGAAGACATGCCCAAGATTTTGATGCAGTGTCTCAAATTATGATCATAAAAACTCACAGAGTTCTCTAGAACCATAATGAGGAACTTGAAGAACCATTCACTAAATAAAATGGTTCTTTAGATGATGGTTCTTTGTGGAACCATAGCCTTTTAAAGAACCATTTACAGTAAGAACCATTATTTTTCTTTGTACCTCCTGAGCCACACCGCCTTTATTTTCCATAGTAACAGTAAATGCTGGGTGCGTTCCAGATGAGCAGAGGCAAACATCTGGACTCCAGGCATAATTGGGACTCGCTCCATTTCAAACCAATCGCCTCTTTTCCCTGAAGTGGCAGGATGATGATTTTCTGTCACATAATATATAATAAATATTGTTGTCGGGCAGAAACCTTGTATTCCCATATTTCAAGTCACATATACTGTATGTTTTCTCTCCGTAATTAATGCCCTACTTGAAATTCTACTATACTTGTCGGGAAACATGGCCCTCACAAGTATAGTAATACAAGTACACACACACACACACACACACACACACACACACACACACACACACACACACACACACACACACACACACACACACACACACACTGATTGCGTAGTAAATGAAACATCACAGGACAGTGGAAGCATCCAGAAGTGGGATAGTTTTATTCAAAGGAAAAAAGGCTTTGGCAGGTCATCCTCACATGATGCTGAACGGATGCAGAGGGGTGTCTGGGGCTTTGACGCCTCGTGTCATAAATATGCTGAATATTACATCTGAAGAACAAGGACTGATTTATTTAGTTAACCCATTAAGACCGGGAACGCATCTGTGTGTCATTTTTAGATTTCTTTGGCTATTCAAAAATAGCAGATATACAAGCTCATAGCACGGCACCGAGTGCCGCGCTATGAGCTTGTAGATCTGCTATTTTAGAAAAATCATGAAAATATTTTGTTCCAGAGGCAAAGATTTGAGTTACAAATGTTCGCTTTAAAAATATATATATTCAAAGATTTGCATACATTTTCAAGATTTTTCTAAAATAGCAGATCTACAAGCTTATAGTGTGGCACTCAGTGCAGTGCTATGAGCTTGTATATCTGCTATTTTTGAATAGCCAAAGAAATCTAAAATGACAGATATGCGTTCCCGGAATAAATGGGTTAAGGATCCAAGCCATTTCATCTGAGTCAACGATCTGTGTCTAGAGGCAAGAGAGAGAGAGAGAGTGTTTATACCTCCGGAGGATGGAATGAAGGAATAAGGCATCATTTATTCTCCATTGCAGTAGGGTGTCACGTTCCAAAAACGAACAGATATTGAAGCAAACAGCACGTCGCGTCGCGGCTGCCGAGTATGAATTAGGCTTAAAGGAGACAGAGATAGAAGTACTGTATGTCAGCACCCAAAAAAGCTGACAAAAAAGCTGAAATGAGATTAAAATCAGATTTCTAAAGATGCGTGTGGAGTCTGAACACTCGGGCGGACACTGACACCGGATTTATACTTACGTACGTACGTTGTTACGACAACGTCGCTTGCTGAAAATAGCCGATCTACAAGCTTGTGAGCTTGTAGATGAGCTATTTGTTCTGTCTTGATGCACAAATCTGACCTGATCACTTGTATTGCAAACAACAGTGTGGACAGTCTAAAGATCTACAGATGAGATTGGAGAAATAAATCAGATTTGCAGTCTGAACAAGGCCTTTGTGTCATGGTGAGGAAGGGGGGGGGGGTACTAGGGATAGATGACAGCAGGTCAGAGAGAGAGAGAGAGAGAGAGAGAGAGAGAGAGAGAGAGAGAGAGAGAGAGAGAGAGAGAGAGAGAGAGAGAGAGAGAGAGAGAGAGAGAGAGAGAGAGAGAGAGAGAGAGAGATATGAGGGAAGGGGGGGTCGTCTGTGTAATGACATCACAGGAAATGGCTGAATGGGAAGATAAGGTGGAGGATGGGGCAGAAACCTTGTATCTTGTATATACTTTTTTAACAAAATAAAAAAAAATGTAATTATAAAAAAAGGAACTGTTTGGACTTGGAATGTTTCCACTCAACAGCAACGCTATGCTGCTTTTTTAAATGGGTTACAGAGCTTTAATCGCAACCGTTTCCAAAGGGAATTCAATCTGTTTGCGAACAGAAACCATTCATGTCTTGTTTCCATCCTAAAGGGCATTTCCTTCAGGTATTACTCCCAGTCTAGAACCACAAGACCGCTGTCCACTCAACCGCTGAATGCTCAGATGCCAGTTTTCCATATTCTAATATAATATGAACTGAAGAAAATCACATCAAATAAAAACGCTGCGGTCTACAGTCAAATATCTCGCCAGTAATGATATCAATTTTTGCCCGATTCCTTTGGGGTATTTATTTATTTGTCACAGTACAATTGCACATACATTACATTTGTCCTCTCTGCATTTAATCCATCCTAGTTAGGAGCACTGGGCTCTATTACAGCGCCTGGGGAGCAATTAGGGGTTAAGTGCCTTCCTCAGGGACACTTTGACACATACAGTAGACCATCGCTGGGATCTGAACCGACAACCGAGGACCATTTGTTTCCCAGATGGCCTCTCTACCCATTCAGCTATGGCTAACCCCATTCCCCCCAATGCTCACTTGAATGTTTGCACTGATGATGGCACTATAGGAAAGGACACGAGGTCACTAAGATCAATAGTGTTTATTATGTAAATGGTATGAACCCTAGTCAACAAATGACAGGGTAGATAGTCACCTAAGTAGAGTGCATGCAGAATAATGTAGTGCCTCAAAAAAACTAGGATACATGTTAAACATGAAACTTAGCCTCTTTCTAAACAACATGCTATCTAAATAACATTCTTAACATTTGTAATCAAGCAAAATAAATCTAAATAACAAAATCAACTAAGTGAACAAGTAACCAACATACCGTAGATCCGCATCATATAACTAGCATCTATCATGGTGACAAGAATGGATACAAAGAAAGAGGAGTGCTGGGACCGTGAATTGTGCACAGCAGATTTTGGGTCTGCCGACTATGGTTGAGGTATGGAGCCCCCCCTGTACTGGACATTGAGTAAAGATAAAATAAATGAGACCATTAGTTTTTCTCGATGTCCACAAGGCATGGCAAGGCAAGTTTATTTGTATGGCACATTTTAAAAACAAGGCAAATTCAATGACCTATTCAAAAAAGACAATTTAAAAGAATACAACACAAAAAGAACATAAGACCCTACCCTAGGGATAAAAGGTAGTTTCAAAACCAAGTAAAATCAAGGCATATAGGGTAAAAGACCTAAGGTTAAAAAAAAAACTATGTTAACGCTTTATCAAACAGGTAGGTTTTTAGTCCATTTGTAATTTCAAAAGTGTCAGTAAACTGTGGGGCTCATCTCAGGTGTTCGGGGAGGGCATTCCACAGACATGGGGCCAGCAGAAGGCCTGGTCACCCATGGTGCTTGGGGAGGGGGGGAGGAGAAGGTTGGTATTGGAAGAGCGGAGGTTTCGAGTGGAGGTTTGTGGGGTGTGGCCTATTCCTAGACGGACGGGGGTGATGAAGTAAATAGTTTGTGTCTTGTCGTGTCCTACTAGACTGGAACCAGACGTCGTACGGGCCGATCCCTCCCAAAGAGAACGAGCAGTCGGACATGATCCTGCCCATCGTGCTCCAGCACCTGTGCCCGTCCTGGATCTCCTTCTTCGGCCTGGGGGCGGTGTCTGCGGCCGTGATGTCATCCGCAGACTCCTCCATCCTCTCGGCGAGCTCCATGTTCGCCCGGAACATCTACCAGATGGCCTTCCGACAATCAGTGAGAGAACGCAACACGCACCCCCCGTACACACAGTATAGACCCACACATAATCGCCTGGTTGTAATTATTTGAGATTATTTTGTATAATCGTCTGAATCATCAGAATGATTTCCATGTTGGAAGAGGTTCATACGTTTGAAGTACATTTTCAAATGTAGCAGAAATAGCAGATCTACAAGCTCACAACGCGTCGCATTTGCAAACGCCTCTGTGCTAAATTTGCGTCATGCTGGCAACACTTAAGCTGCGTTCACACCGGCAGATACAAGGCTAACAGGCTACCTACCATTGATTTTCGATGACGGCACAGTCAGCGACATGAAGATACAAAGCGAAGCGACGCATGATGTTACAAAATCTACCATCCATGCTTCAACTGTGCAGCTACAAATATGTTTCCATTGTGGTTCATTGTATTCAATTCATCATGAAGACATAGAATACATGCAATACATTATCAGCAACAACACTAAGAGCGCTCGAGTGGCGCAGTAGTTAAGTGCCTGCCCACCATCGCAGAGTCTAAGGGTTCGAATCCACCGCGGAGCGTCTATCTATATATGAACACAATTGCCCCTTCTTCAGGGGAGGGAGGGTGATATTAGTCACTCACCGCACATACACCTACGGGCTGGGGGCGGAGCCTGTCAGCAGGGAGTGTTGGGCGGGAGGAGCAGGACGAAGGCTCTACGTCCTCCCGGTGGGGGCTCCTCACTGGCGGGTGAGCCATACAGCAGAAGTGACAACACGCATAATTACTTGGCATAATGACCAAAGTGGGGAGAAAAAGGGGTAAAAAAATGTCTCTCGTTATCTCATACTAGTGTTGATTTTGATGGAATTTTTATTCAGTTTTAGTCATAGTCTTTTGAGTCAAATTCCATTTAGTTTTAGTCATATTTTAGTCATCTGAAATGTTTTACTGTTTGTCTAGTTTTAGTCGACTAAATATAAGATTATAGATGACTAAATCTACAGTTGATTTAGTCGACTAAAATGTATTTTGGCGGTGCCGTGATGGCGTCGTAATGGCTGTTTTTACACTTGGTTGCATGCTGAAAATAGCCGATCTACAAGCTCACAACGCGTCGCGTCGCAGCGCGACGCGTTGTGAGCTTGTAGATCTGCTATTTTCAGCATGCAACACCTGAGTGCAACCAAGCATAAAATGACTTGTCTTGTAGTTCTACTGGATCTCTTCTCCTCACTGACATTTTAGTCTAGTTTTTATTTGTTGTCAATACGAAATTGAAATTGTCAATATATTTAGTCATCGTAGCTTAGTTTTTATTTCGTTTTTATTTCGTTTTCGTCAGTGAAAAAAAGTAGTCGACGAACATTTTTCGTCATAGTTTTAGTCGACGAAATCAACACTGTCTCATACTGCCCCCCCCCCTCTCCATCCCCATCCCATCCCCTCTTTCTTTCCCTGCAGGCGTCAGACCGTGAGATCGTGTGGGTGATGCGCATCACTATCTTCGTGTTTGGCGCGGCGGCCACGGCCATGGCTCTGCTGACGGGGACGGTGTACGGTCTGTGGTACCTGAGCTCTGACCTGGTCTACGTCATCATCTTCCCCCAGCTGCTCAGCGTCCTCTTCGTCAAAGGCACCAACACCTACGGCTCTGTGGCCGGGTACGTTTTTTTGTCACATTATTACTGTAAGCGCCTGATCACAACTATTTCAGATAAGCGCAATTATGTGAGATAATCCTCATTGTCAGTCATGTATATGTCCTTTTGATTTATATGTTCCAATGTTCAATGACAAAAACAACATTTAAATCGTTAAATCGCTGTTATTTGTATGACAATTAATCGTCAACAAAGTGAAGCCATGATCTTAAATCATGGCTTCACTTAAAATATTAATTGGACTCAATCTTTCGGTGTGCATTTGTTAAGTCGCTTATCCTATGTGGACTGTTATTTTTAAACTCTTTGTATTAGTATTTATTATTGTGTTTTTGTACGGCTGTTTGTAATATTCTGTTGTTGCGTGTTGAGCGAGCTTTGGACTTTTTTTGTGATTAATCCATTTTGGCGCTTTTAATTGGCAATAATGTGCTTTTAAATGTTGCCAATAAAACATACTATCCTATTCTATTACAACTAAAATGGCATGATGGTGACAACCCCCTACACAGGTATATCTTTGGCCTGCTGCTGCGCATCGGTGGTGGTGAGCCCTACCTCTACCTCCCTCCGTTCATCTACTACCCCTGGTACTACTACGAAGACAAGATCAACCCGCTCACCAACCAGGTGATTTGATTTGATTTATTAAATTGCTTCAAAACCGTCATATTGAAGGTTAAAAACACAGAATTGAAAAACAAGAGACATACATAGATAAAACTAGCTACTGTAGCTAAAAAACGAAAAAAGATTTTTTCTTTTTTCTTTGTTCAAACAATAGCCTAAAATAAATAATTACAATAAAGTGAGACTGTGTCACTGAAATACAATACATTATTTTATAATACATGAGCTAATACATGATTTTAGATTTTAGCCTTTAGAAGTGCTCAGGCTATGGGCGCTAGGGTGGCGCAGTGGTAAAGTAGCTGCCCACCAGCTTTACTCTACAGTGTTGGGCGGGAGGAGTAGAGGACGGAGCCTCCATGTCCTCCCGGTGGGGGCTCCTCACTGGCAGTCTGTAGGATACAACAGCAGTGACAATGCACAGAAATGTGTGAAAGGAGGAAAATTGTTGGCATAACGACTACATTGGGGAGAAAAGGGGGTAAATATAGCCCCCCAAAAAAGTTAATGTAATGTAATCCCTTTGTCCAGGTTGAGTACACCTTCGTCCAGCAGCGTTTCCCGTTCAAGTCGATGTCCATGCTGGCGTCCTTCCTGGCCAACGTGGGCTTCTCCTACCTGACCAAGTACCTGTTCGAGAGTGGCACGCTGTCACACAAGTACGACTTCCTAGACGCCGTGGTGTCCAAGCACAGCAGCGAGATCATGGATAAGACCACACTGGTGGGCAACCAGGTAAGAGCTGCAAACGTATCTATTTATTTTATCAGCCATTATTTTTAATCAACGACTTGAAATTGAAATTGAAAATGTCTATAATCCGGAAGCTTCTTTTTTTTCTTTTTTTTAACATGCACATGTATATGGAGATTTCATTTTCAAAATTTGATCTGATTTGATTTTGGTAAAAATAAATACAAGTAAACACAATATAGCTTAAACCCAGGATATACACATACAAGCATAATGACACACTTATTTCCAAAGTGGTCCTGAAACATGAACTGATGTCAGACACACACAACATAAACCATTCAACATGAACTGATGTCAGACACAACAGAAACTGTGTCAAAACCCTAGATGCCCGAAACTCCAGTGCACACACATCTCTATCTACAAGTTTTGTTATTTAATTTTATTTTCTTGGATGTTTTGAAACTTTTCACCTATAATAAAATGCCCAAGATTAGTTGGATTAATTTGTTTCGCCCCTTTCACAACCAGGACAACATCAATCTGTCGGAGATGGCTCCGGTCAAGCCGGCCCTGGGTGCCTCGCTGGCCGGGACCTTCACCAACACGGAGATCCTCAGCGACGACGACGAAGACTGCAGCCCGGATGGCACTTTCAACGAGGAAGAGTAGGACGCAAAGAGGGGAAGGAGCAAAAAAAAAAGGGATTTGGAGAAGAAGGAGGTTAAAGAGGAGGTTCTTTGGGGAACCAGTAACTGCCGTATTGGTGGCCAAATCAACGTAAAAAAAATAAATAGATTTGGCTTCCAGGTGACTCCAAAACCGTGTTTTGTCAAGAATGAAACGGTGCTGCCTTCTTCCTTTTGAGATTCCTTTGCGCAGAACCAGGAAGTTGACTGCTCACAGAAGCCAGATGATTGGCTGTCCTAAGCCAACCAATCACAGTCGTGTGTGTTTTAAGTCCTAAAGACTTCCTTTCTCGTTCTCCGTGTGAAAGAAGAAATACCGCCACCACCGTTTGAGTTTGTTTGAGTGCTGCTTAGGATTTTTTTAAAAGCCAAACAATGAGCAAGAGGCCAATGGACACCTAGCTCACTATGGAGCGTTCGACAAAATGGATGCCGTGGGTTAGACGAGAACTGTGCAATATCTAATGAGGTATGTCTGCGATATTAGCGTGAGTGTGTGCGTGTGTGTGTGTGTGTGTGTGTGTGTGTGTGTGTGTGTGTGTGTGTGTGTGTGTGTGTACTTGTATTACATACTTGTGAGGGCCAATTGTCCCCACAAGTATAGTAGAATTTGAGAATTAGATATTGTGAGGACTATTTTCCTGGTCCTCACAAAATAAATGGTTGTTTATCAAGGTGAATATAAAAAAAGGTTTTTAGTGTTAGGCATACAATTAGAAAATAATTAGCGTGTGTGTGTGTGTGGGTGGGTGTGTGTGCACACGCACGGGCTCACATTTGTGTGACGATAGAGCGCCATCCAGACACTTCTGCTTTGATTTGAACCTTCGCGTAGAACACATTTATTAATAGAGCAATAATATTTTTTTATGGTCCAAGTTGTACATATTATACTGTAGCTACACTGTAATGATCACTTTATCATTTCAAACTGGATTTTTATTTAGACCAATAGATCTTAACATGATTTGTGTTGTTAGCTTATTAGCGCTGTTTTTTATTGTACAATCACAGTAATACACTGTACGTCACCTTGATAAAAAATCAGGGTCTGAAAAGCAAATCTATATCAGATTATCGTTGCTGTCGGGCAGAAACCTCTTATCTCCATTATTCTAACTTTTTGTGTTTTTTCTTAAATGAATGCCCTACCTGATCATACTACAGCCGAGCGTCACACAAAAGCATCAAAAGAAGCAGATCTACAAGCTCGAAACGCCGCTTGAAACGCGCCGCGAAGCGACACTTTTTGAGCTTGTAGATCTGCTACTTTTGATACTTTTACATTTGAATCCTGAAAAGTGACAGTTTTGGACATAATGAGGTTTCCAGCTGACAGAGACGTTATATTTTATCTTTTGAACATGTGCCAAAACCTTCCTATATGTGGACGTGATATCGTTCGAAGTCTGGGTGTCAACGCTCCGCTAGGAAAGGTTGAAATAGTGTCGTAAACATTGTGTGGTATACTGTAGAGAGTGCTGCACACTAAAGTCTGGTACAAATGGAACCAAAATGGACCCTTACATAATTGTGTATACTCTTTGGGTTAGATTAAAGGTAGTGTAAGTGGTGTTTTTTGGTTAAAACAAAAAGGGTTTTTGGTAAACTCTTAAAGCTCTATATTCATTCAGCAGCCTGAAACAAATGAAATGCGATTTCCGCGATGGGTAGTTTACCAGGCTAGGTCTCCCTGTTTATCCAGCTCTTTAGTAAACAGAAAATGCATTGTCAGGTCAGGATACCAATTGTATCCAATCAGGAGAGAGAACTAAATGATGCAGGAGGATATAGGATAAACAAGTGAAACTGGAAGTGACTCAAAGAAGTGAGCAGACAAAGTTGGAACTGGAACACTATTAAATTGAAGCTGATGAATGGGTACTCTCTCCTGATTGGATGAAACTGGCAACCCACCTGAACATTTATTTAATACTTATTAAAGAGCTGGAGAGACCCCTGCTACTGAACAAACACTCTAAAGATTGCTATCAGAATACATATGTATTATTTTAACAAAATATACTCAACATACTTACTGCAACTTTAAAGGGGTAGTTGACGTTTTACCAGCTTGTGGAGCAAGCTGGTCGTTGGTTGAACTAGTCGTGTCATTGTCTCGTCATTGGCTGTCCTTTCAGCCATACTCTGAACGGGCGTAAGAGCTGCGGTCTCCAAATTCAGCGCAATTTACCGTTGCGACAAAACCAAAAACGTAAACTCGATGAACCACTAAATTAAGAAGTGAAACTTGATTGATTGATGATTTGCTTAATGTGCAACATTGTTTTCTCACTCAACAGTAAACAAAAAAAAAAGAAAGTGTATACAGGGTATCTGTATCTAAATAAAATAAGACCATTACTACATCAAAAGTAATCAACAAACTATACTAAAGAAATTGTCAAACATTGGCAAAATTGTCAAGTATTACCAAAGAAAGAGGCAGCCATTGTAAGGCGTTTTGAGCTTGTAGATCAGCTATTTTCACAATAGTAATCTTTGGAACCGAGTCAAACAGAATGTATTGCCTCAACTCCTACAATTGCGCTTGTCAGGGTGGGGGGGGGGTGGGGGGGGCCTAGTTCAAATAGGATTATTTGGGAGGGTTGTGGCCTGAAAAGTTTAACAACCACTGCAACATATGACACTACCAGCCTGGGGTTTAATGCTTTGTGCCACAGACTGCTAGGCATAAAGTGTGTGTCTATGGTGGTTTGTGTTGCATATTGACTGGCTGGCTGCAGCAGCAGCAACAGCTTAGCGGAGGCGGGGAACGTATTGTTCCTTTGGGGGACGTCGGCGTCAATAGCAGCTCCGGTCACCATCGATCCAATCCCTCAGCTGCTCGGCCCCGCCGGACATTTCATTAGTAGGCCACTCTCTGAAGAGGTTAAACAGCCTAATTTATACTTCAAGTCACTTGGAAAATCTGTCGTTTTTTTCAGTGAGCGACACGGTCCTACGTCGACACATAAATTAGGCTTTATAGCTGCAGTAAGTGATTTTCTTTTGTTACAATAAGTGTTAAATATCTTTATATTGTGATAGTAATCATTGCTATAGTAGCTATAGTGAGTGTTTGTTCAGTAACAGCGGTCTCCCCTGCTCTTCAGCTCTGTAGTAAACAGGAAATACATTTTCAGTTCGGTTCGGTTCAATTTTATCTAACCAGGAGAGAGAACTCATACAGGATAGGATACAGGATGAACAAGTGAAATAGGAAGTGATGAAATAAAGAAATGAGCTGGATCTAGAATACAATACTATTGAAAGTGATAAATGGGTACTCTTTCCTGATTGGTTTAAATTGGCAGAGCTGGAGAGACGGGGAGACCCCTGTTACTGAACAAACACTCTATAGCAATGATTACTATCTAAATATAGCTTTTGAGTTTTTTGCAGGGCTTTTGAGTTTTTCAACAGAAAACCTTTTGTGAAAAAATATGATTTACCCTATCTTAAGAGCTAAAGAGCAGAGATGTGTTTGTTTTACTGTGCGTTGGATGAGGATACAGATAAGCATAGAGATATTGAATAGGCCATTTTAAAGGCAGTCATGTTGCCATAAAAAGTTGTG
>NC_139954.1:6959159-6991659 GCF_963454915.1 Gymnoscopelus microlampas | reverse complement strand
CACATATAACCGCGTTCTGGGGTATTGTGACGGCCCTGCCCCCTCTATCTTCACTGTTGGCTTGCCAGCAGCCTGAGTGAGTAGGGCGGAGTGGAGCAGGCCGTTAGACCAACTGGGTGCAGCTGGGTGAGGTGGTTTGGGAGCTCTCCCGCCCATATATGAATCACTCTCTCTCCTCCTTCGAGCCTGTCCTGTGGGGCCTAACCCTTTTGTTCAGTTCCCTTTACACACTCACTTGCTCACATCTCATACTTGTTTGCTTCTGATTATCCATATTCTTTAATTAATTCAGATCAATAAATATAATTAAAAAGTCTGACTTGTGTGTGGACTCCCTCTTTTGCCATGTGTTTTCCTTAGTACATGACAGTATCTTCTACCACAGGGGTATAATCTGGGGTAGAAGAAGAAAGTTGCATAGTGTAGCTTTAAGCGTTTAATTCATAATATGTTTTCGTAAAATGTAATGCAGTGAGAGTCAGCGGCTGGCAAAAAACAGATACTCCAAAGATGTAGGCCTACATAAGTACATAAGTAAATGTACTTAGTTACTGTCCACCATTGTCTGGAAGCAGACAGATATTTGTGGGTTGTTTTTATGAGGTGGAAGAAGGACCAATGTTTCATTTCTTGATCAGAGTGTGAAAGGGGGGCTGATAGTTATTACTGTAAGTGTCACAGTAAGCTACCATGCAGGTGACACATGATTCGTCTGCAGGCGACAGAGCTGGGATTGGCCCGATGTAAGCGAGGATTAGACAGCTTCACGCCTTAGACGTGTACGTACATCAAACTGTCTGTTACAAACTCACCAAAAACCACGTCCAGTCAGTCTCTGAGGCAGCCAATTATGTGGACATGTTCGGTCATGTGCCAATGGATGGCAACAGGAATCGTGCTACTTTCAATTTGTATTTGGGGAAATTAACCACTTAGATTTCATATTTCCTCCTACGACGTTGTCGTGCGAAAATAGCTGATATACAAGCTCAACACGTTGCATTGAGAGCATGTCTTTTTGCAATTGTTTTATATTTTTGAAACATTTCGCCTATAATCTTCTTCAATATGACAAATAGGGATGCCAGGGTTCATTTCATTCACTTTTTCTTTATTACATTTTTAAAATGTGATATTATTATTACATATATCAGTCTACATATCAGTCTACATTTACCAAAAGGAAAAATGCATGTATTTAATCATTCAGACATATTATTATGTTTACAAACATAACCAGTGTAATTTTTGGTGTTGTATTGTTTTTTCTTTGCCTGACTGACGTGACATAGACATGATAAAGCAATTATTCTGCTTGGTTTATTGATGCTTGTCTCGTCAGAATAGAGTATAGGGCCACAGACAGTAAGGTTGATGAAGAGCGCTCTTTTCTCCCTGTCAGGTCCATAGATTTCTAACAAGCTGCGGCTGCTGTGATTTGATTGGCCCGTATATGATACCCAACCAGGGAGCGGTAAAGATGTGAAGGGCATCCAGTGGTGTAATTAGATGTTTATTCCTTCAGCATATAAAAGGCCTTTTAGTAACACTTTATCTGTTTAGAGACAGTTTAGTAACACTTTATCTGTTTAGAGACAGGGAGGCAGAGGCTCAGGAGGTGGAGAGGGATCCTGGTAGGGATGGGATGATATGAAAACTTCATGTCATGATTATTGTGGAGAAAAGAATAAAACCTGCACACTCATGCTCCAGTATACTTTATTGACAAGGCATACTATGCCTAAACCTAACCTTAACCTTAACCCTAACCTCACAAAAACCAATGCCTAAATTTAACCTAAAACCCTAATCTTAACCCCTAAACATAACCACAAATTAAATGCTTGGTTGGTGCCTTGCATGGTTTTCCTGTGCCGTCGATGGGCGAATGTAAATGCACATTGTAAGGGGCTTTATAAATGCACCATTCATTATTTACTGTTGTGGCGATATTGGAATGTCAGATATTGATCTATCATTTCATGATTGTATGCATATTATGAGCTTCCATCTGCTCCATACCCACTGATGTGAGTAGCCAGAAGTTTTCCTCCTTTGATAACGAGATAGTATAAACAAAGTCTGGTTTGACCTGGCCAGGGAGGTATGACACCTCCTTTGTGTGAATTACTGCCTATTATTGCTTCCTCTTTAAGAAGGGCGACATTGTAACATGAAGGGACTTCTGGTTGAGAGTTCTTTGGAGAGAGGATGGGACATACCAAAGCCTATACCGCTTGTGCTATAACCACGCCCGGCTTCTGTGATGAAAGCGGAACTGCCTCTCGCCTACAACAACTGGGGAATTTCTTTTGGGCCACTAAAGTAAAGTTTTTGACCGTGATGGAGGCGCCACCAGAGGCACCGCCGAGCGAGCTAAAGCAAAGTTCGCTTGAGCCGACTCAGCGCCACCAAGTTACGTACTGATAGGGACAGAATCGTAAATCATGTTTTGCCGTGAGCGTTTGCCCCAAACTGCCACTCAAAGTGGCTACTGGCCAATCACAGCGCGTCCTTGCACAAGTGGTATATAGGCTTTGGGATGACGCAGAGAGGACATTGGGAGAAGCACAGAGAGAGGAGGGAGCTCGGGGTTCAGGCCCCTCTAGGCTTGGTAAAACAGGACAGAAAAGGGAAAGTGTGTTTGATGCTGCCAGATTCCACAAATAAACGTAATTCTCATCAGCTTCATTCTGAATGGACAATATATTCTTCCCATCACATTACCCTTTAATAAGTCATGAGCTGGTGTGTGTGTGTGTGTGTGTGTGTGTGCTGTGTGTGTGTGTGTGTGTGTGTGTGTGTGTGTGTGTGTGTGTGTGTGTGTGTGTGTGTGTGTGTGTGTGTGTGTGTGTGTGTGTGTGTGTGTGTGTGTGTGTGTGTGTGTGTGTGTGTGTGTGTGTGTGTGTGTGTGTGTGTGTGGTGTGTGTGTGTGTGCGTGTGTGTGTAAAGCACTTACAGCGTGTGGGACAGGGTTTCTTCAAACGCATGAAGGAAGCGTGAGTGAGAACAAACAGAGAAACAGGCCTACGGCGTGGCTCAGGGCAGAGTAGTGGGAGACGACAGTTCAATTTCAGGATTGTGGTGACAAACACAGGCTTTATTAGTCACTATATGTTAATTATCTAAAAGTCTATATTAATCTCAAAGGTAATCTATAGGGCAAGTAAAAGTACTGCCTGCATCAAATGCATAATAATATCAAAGCTCCGATGGATCTGAAACACATGGAGAAAATTCTAAACTATTCAAAACTGTTCAAACACTTTCAAGATTTTGTATATCAGCTATTTTTGAGAACTACTGTTCTTAACCACTCCTAAGAGTTTTCTGAAGAACGTATATAGCTAAACTATAGCTAAAATCTAAAATGACACCAGGTTTTAATAGATCCTGGCTGATGCCATATTTTTGGGTCCGATGGAGTCCTAAACCACGATTACCGATATTTTCGATTTGATTCAAGTTTCTATTTAAGAACAATTGTTTCTGATGACCATGCAGTCTTATGTAAAGGTTTAAATGTCATTTAGATAGCATGTTTTTAGACAGATGCCAGGTCCATTTGTCGACCTGGCATCCTATAGTTTGAATAGTTTCAATGTACAGATTTTTTTAAAGGATTATATTATACTGTTTAGACTGATGCTAGGTTACTGGTTTACCTATGACCCTAGAATACTGAGACACTACACTGTCTCCATGCATTTGATGTATGTGTTGTTTACCTTGCTTACTGTAAATTGCTCTGGATTAAGATGAACAACTAAATGCCTAAATTGTAAATTGAAAGTAAAACATTGTTTTGCTCAATGTATTTTCATTAAGCTTTCAAAGTACACAATATAGAAATACATAACTACATACCACAGACTAAGACACAGCAGATCAAAACAATGTTTTAAATAGACTACATAATAGCCCAGTCAAAATTCAGCAAAACAGACAAAAGATGATCAAAGCTAAAATAAAATAAAAAAGACAGACAAGCCCAGGTTACCCACGGTACAAGACATCCAACACCTTTTGATCAAGTTGATAATGCAATACCTGAAATTCAAGAGTAAGAGGCATAGTTAGTTGATCCACGTATAGAGAAAAGGCTGCCACACTGCAGAAAACGTATCAGTACATCCCCTCGGTCAGGGGGACTCGGGAGGGCCATCATAAGACCAGGGCAAGTTGTGTTAGGTTAGGTTTGGTTAGGCAGCTGAGGTGAAAGACAGCGGGTGGAGGTAGGGGGAAGCTCACCTGTCACACCTGTCCTAGTTTGGCAGGGGGAGCATTTGTTCCATTTTGGATTTTTTGTTTTGCTCTATTTAAAAAAACAAAAACAAAAACTAAAATTTTAGGGTAAAGCGTCCTGCTTTACCCGTGGCAGGGGTAAATGTGATCTTGGGTAATGGTTTTGCTGGTGCATGTGTGTGGGCGGATGTACCACCACCTGTAGTGGATTCAGTGCCGTTGGTAAGAAGTCAGTCATCCTGATGAAGGTGAAACTGAATTTCCTGAAGTGTTCACAGCTTGTGGCCGCGTTTAAAGCGAGACGTATAGCTGCGCATGTTAAAACTTGTCACACATGCCAGTTAACAAGTAAACAAAATCAGATCCTCAAACCTGCTCCTCTGTCGCCTATTCCAGCAATTAGTCAACCTTTTGAACATTTGATCGTTGACTGTGTGGGCCCACTCCCTCGCTCGAAACCCGGGGCCGTATATCTTCTCACTGTAATTGTGTGTTCAATTGTGTTCATTTGGTCTGACGAATGTCAAAAGGCATTTGAATCTATCAAAGCTCTGTTGTGTACTGCTCCTGTAGGCGCACCTGTCTCACCTGTCCTAGTTTGGCAGTGTCAGAGGGGGAGCATTTGTTCCATTTTAGAATTTTTGTTTTGCTCTCTTTAAAAAAAGAAAACCAAAAACTAAAGGTAGGTGTATTTGTAAAAAAAAATAAAAACCTACATGGTATATTTGTAAAAGGTCTCATGTCTTTTTTTTCTCTTGACCAGTTTGAAACATCTGATATTGAGGATTTTGTGAAGACTCCATGTGAGAAAACTTTAGATAGTTTTACTGAGGAGCAGCTGCTTAGAGTAGTAGCAGATCACTATAAACTAGAAATCACAGACAGAAGGTTGAAGGAGACGGTAAAGTCCATTTTGAAAGCTAGCTTGAAGGACATGGGGATTCTAGAGGAGTCTCCTGTAACTGAGGAAAAGTCAGCTGAAGTGGTAGGTCAGTCTGAACTGCCCACTAGTCTGTTTTTCACATTTGAACAACAGAAAGAGTTGCTCATGCTGCAAACAGAGCAGGAAAGGCTGAAGTCAGAGGAGAAGAGACTGCAATCAGAGGAGAACAATCATCTGTTAGAGAAGGAGTTACAAGTGGAGAGGTTGCGAATAGAGCAGTCTAGACTGGAGATTGAACGGACTAAACTTGAGCTTATAAAAGAAGGTAAACTCACAGCTGAGGAGGCTGGGGTGTCCAGTAGTAGGTCATCGGCCTTGGGGTCTCAAGCTCAAGATTTTGACATTTTCAGGAATTTGCGCCTGGTGCCCAAATGTTGTGAAAAAGACCCTGAAACCTTCTTTTCTATGTTTGAACGAGTAGCCGAGGTGCGTAAATGGCCAGAGTCTGCCAGCACGTTAATGCTGCAATGTGTGTTAACGGGCAGGGCGCAGGAGGCCTAATAGGCCTATTCATGTCTTAGGCCTGCTGACAGGTAGAAGTATCCTGTTGTTAAGGCAGCAGTATTAAAAGCCTTTGAACTTGTTCCAGAAGCCTATCGCAAACGTTTTCGCACATGGCGAAAAATGAAAAACAAGACTCATCTAGAGTTTGCACGCGATTTGTCATGTTGTTTTGCTCGCTGTTGTGCCGCTGCACTGGATGTTAAGGACTTTGAAGGGTTATGTCACCTTATAGTCCTCAACAATTCAAAAACACTTTGCCTGAACATAATATTATTGCCAATTACATCCGTGATCGGAAAGTTGAAACTGCTGCAGGTGCTTTGGCAGATGAATGTGTTGACACACAAGCGCTCTTATGGGGAGCGGCGCTCCTTTGGCCAGCTGCACGGTGGTGATGGTGCACGTGTCAAAATGGGCTTTCCTGGTAGGCATGGCGGTGGCACCAGAGGCGAAAACTGAATATGGCACGCGTGAGGAGAAGATATGTAATTTTTGTCATAAGAAGGCCATTGGAAAACTGACTGCTACGCTCTAAAAGCAAAGACTAAGTCTACCTCTCACCCTGCAAAAGGTGCGGCTGTGGCTGTGCCTGCGCCAAGCTTGGGGGAGGTACAGGTTAAAGGGTCATGTCAGAATCTTTTTGTCAGTGAAGGATTTGTGTCACTTGTAGGAAGTAATGTCAAGGTGCCAGTAAGAATACTGTGTGACACAGCAGCGTTTGATACGTTTATTGAGGCGTCAGTGTTACCATTTACTAGAGAGAGAGTACTATAGGGTCCTCTATTCCAGTGTTGGGGATGGGTTTAACTCTCCTCCATGTTCCTGTTCACAACGTCATGCTGTATTCCAATTTCTTCCAGGGTCTGCCAGGCGTGGCTGTGCGGCATTTGAATCTATCAAAGCTCTGTTGTGTACTGCTCCTGCCGTTGCAGCGCCGCGTTTCGACCGCACATTCACTCTGCAGGTGGATGGTTTTATTACAGACAGACGACTTGGGCATTGACAAACCAGTTTTCCACTTTTCAAGAAAGTTTAACTCCTACCAGTTGAATTATTCCACCATAGAAAAGGAGGCCTTATAGCTTTAATATGGGCGTTGAAACATTTTGATGTCTATGTAGTGTCTGGGGTCTACACTGACCATAATCCACTAACCTTTTTGAATACATTGCAATGTCCCAATCAGAGGTTAATTCACTGGTCCCTAATGTTCCAGTCGTATCGGCTGGAAATTAAATACATTAAAGGGGTAGAAAATGTTGTAGCAGATGCCCTTTCCAAGGTGCCTTAAATTGTAGGCAATATGTGACCTGTTTTTTTTCCCCATCTACTGGTCCTCCTTTTCTGTCTGCTCCTGCCTCCTGTTCCTCTGCTCTTACAGTAGATGCTCCAGGAATCCATGGTAATCTTGGTTGCTGAGGGGAGGGCCGGGTGTGCTGGTTGTGGACAGGACTGGTTGGACCGGAATTTATTTGGGGGCAAGTGGTGTTTATATTCACAAATATTTTGTTTCATTATTGATATATGTACATTTTGGGTTTTTTGATGATTGGTTTCAAGTTGGTATATTATACTTAAGTTGGTATTAGTTGGACTGTCTCGGTCCCTTATGGGCCCTCATTTTGAAGGGGGAGGGTGTCACAGCCCCTTTAGCCTGGCCTGCAGGGCCTGTGTTGTCTGTGTTTAGTGTACTCCCCTGTGTGTGTGTGTGTGTGTGTGTGTGTGTGTGTGTGTGTGTGTGTGTGTGTGTGTGTGTGTGTGTGTGTCTCCCACAGAGCCTATAGGCGTCGGCCAACTTGGGTGCACTCAATTAGGTGCACATTGGGAGCACCTGATCAATGCTCCCTGGAGCCCTATAAAAGAGTGGGTGCCATCTATTTCATGTGTCCCTCTCCAGATTACAGCACCCTTTTGTTTGTGTCCTTGATGCTTGAGTCTACACACTCTGCAACACTGCAATTTAACATGGCCCCACAGGCCGGGTTGTGACAGTGTGTATCAAATCTTTCGACTGTTAAACCTATCATATACTGTATGAATATACTTCAAATATGGAAGACCATAATGTTGACAAACTCGGGCACCAAAACACATGGAAAAGGCCGGCAAGGTTATAGGGGCTTGCTTACATCAGTCACCAGTAGAATCGACTGCGGGAAAGGTCTTGGACAGCCTAACCTTAGACATGTGCAAACGATGAACAATCTTAAACTCAAGGCTGTGCCTCGCACAAATACAGTTTAAATACAGTATGTCAGTCCATTGTTCTTCTGTAATGGCTGTGTTTAAGTCCCTTCCCCAATTTCCTTTTATTATTGACAGTGAAGTTACCTCCGTATCAAAAGTAGCTGTGTAAAGCCTTGAAATAATAGGCTCTATTCACAGCAGCCATATTATGAAGACATTCACAGGTGTTGTCAATGATACTAATGAAGGCTCTGTTCCATTCTGGTCAAGTCAGGGTGCTGATATTGTTGCATGTTGGCCCACTGGAAACACTCTGCTACACCAGTGGGTCTACAGTTGGGGTCCAGGGACCCTCATGGGCTTCCAAATAGTTTATGGGTGTGTAACTCTGAGAGTGTACAAATGGAACCTACGGGTCCATTTGGTTCCATTTGTACACTCTCAGAGTTATGGGGGTCGTGGAAACCACTGTGCTACACTAAATGGAACAGAGCCTTCATTAGTATCATTGGTAACACCTGGGAAGGAAGTGATAATATGGCTGCTGTGCATAGAGCCTATTCCCTTCTCTCTAGGCTTGAGATCCAGGATGAAATCAAGAGAAGTCTTTGTTGGCATGGATCGAAACTGCGTGAATTACAAAATGTCTTATCTGTAAATAGCGAATAGCCGTGTTCCCAAGGCAAACTCTTTACTAACTTGTTCAAATGACATGAAAATACTTGCTAATATTTGAATATGTCCTTATTAGACCACTGAGTGAAAGAGTTATCCATTAAGGAGGCCGGGAACAGATGGTTGGCTGTAAATGGGGCAAAAATAAAAATCATCTTTATTCAACCACTTAAAGCTGCAATACCTATGTAGCTTTCCTGTTCTGCCCCGGATTTGAACCCCGGCCCCCTGCTTAAGTGCTGACATTTTTTGCCATTGAGCTAATAGAGCCTGCCCGCTTGCTCAGGGGATACATTTAATTCAGGTCAAACCAGAAACGGGATGGTGTCAAAGGTCATGTCTCACCTAGACCATGGCTTCCCAAACTTTTCAGCCCGCGACCCCAAAATAATGCGGCCATTGACTCGCAACCCCACCTAACCCTGGAGGTAATTTATGCACATAAACTTGCACGTTTGGTGCACATTTGTAATGTATTAAAATGTACTATTTGTAATCATTTTTACATTGTATTTCATCCATTCTGTTGAATAAAAAATAAAAATAAATGTTTTTTCTTTTTTAATGACCCAAAATAATTTCGCGACCCCGTCAGTTGAGGTCGCGACCCCAACTTTGGGAACCCCTGACCTAGACTATCTAAATATCTCAATAGAAGAGCAGGGAAACTAAATACAACCACCCCAATTGTAGAAGTTATATTGTATTAACATAAAATTACATTTTATTCATTAAAAAAAGTTATATAGTGCCGCTTTAAGCTCTCTAAAAGCAAAAGAAAAATAGATGATCTACAAGCTCACAATGTGTCACAACATGACCCGTTGAGCTTTTAGGTTGGCTATTTTTGATACATTTTTTTAAACTTTTGAAAATGTTTAAGAAAAAAATGTAATGTGTATAATGACATGCCCGGATGCCATGTTGAAAGTGGTTAAAAACTGGGACATGTCAGCATAACTGCCAATACCGATGTCGCCCAAAAAGTCAAGTAATGAACGATATATCGGACCAAACTGAGATCTCGGTCTGTCTCTAGTATTTAATAACGTGTTTAGTCTTTCATTCATCATAATCTTTTATGAAGAAGGCCGATCCACACCTCAAAGGTTGGTGACAGGTCAAAAAAATCATATATTCAGAAGGGGATCTGACATCAAAGAAAAGGACCCGCACACTGTCAGGAACTTACAAAAAAAAGTAGCTCTTTATTCAACATTTCGGCCGTTAGACCTTCATCAGGTCAGACAATCTAGTCTATTGTCTGTCCTGATGAAGGTCTAACATCGAATAAAGAGCAACATTATCTGGGTGATTTTTTTTATCACCATCAGAGATCCCCTTCTGAATTCATCATAATGTAAAATGATTTTATACCAAACATCGGCAGTAAGAAGAAGTGCTTTACTAGAATCACATCCAATGCACGCTGTCCCTCCCACTTGCCACAAAGAAGGCCCAATTGACTGCGATCACTTAGTGTGCAATATGATTTATTGATTGTATACACAGTTCCCAAGACGGACACATCAAGCGATCAATTTGTGGGATCTGGGGGAGGCGTTTGACTGTTACTGTGGATGACAAGTGAAACAGCCAGTGTGAGGGAAATGGAGCCGCAGCGATGGACTGAACAACACCATGAAGACAAAGATGAAATGGCGTACCAGGGGCCACCAGGGGCTACATGCGCAAATCGGTGTTGTGTCTGACATGTTGAAAATCTCCATATATGTGCATATGACCTGGTTTCTGTTGTGTCTGACATCAGTTCATGTTGAATGGTATCTGTTGCGTCTGACATCGGTGCATGTTCATCTCCATATATGTGCATTTGACTCCATATGCATTTGACCGGGCCCGCGGTTACGGTTTCGGTTGTGTCTGACATCAGTGGTGACGGGGGCCAATGGGCATTTAACTCCATACTGTATATGTGTGGTGGTCCACCAACCGCACGACCGCACCACCCATTAGGACATTTTAAAATAGGATTCACATAAGACTGTAAACGACACTGGACTATGAGTCATTATCAGAGTGCATCATAGGAGATCTCCAGAGCACACTCCATCATGGTTGTCGGGCTGTTAGGTAAATTTCTGTTCAGAGAGAGAGAGAGAGAGGGGGGGAGGAGAGGAGGAGGGGGGAGAGAGGGGAGAAGGAGAGAGAGGGAGGGGAGAAGAGGAGAGTAGAGTAGGAAAGAAAGAATGAACTGGTTTTTGAGGTGTGATGACAACACAAAAAGATCAAAGTGAGAAAGAGGGAAGACACCGTCAGCAAGAAATGTAGCCAGTGACAAGAAACAACGTTAAACGAAGCTAATAAAATGCACCGGCAGCTAAAGATAGAACAGAGAGAGAGAGAGAGAGAGAGAGAGAGAGAGAGAGAGAGAGAGAGAGAGAGAGAGAGAGAGAGAGAGAGAGAGAGAGAGAGAGAGAGAGAGAGAGAGAGAGAGAGAGAGAGAGAACACCGGAAACAAGAGAGGCCAATGATGTAATTTACAGCAATCCAGCTCCGCCCAGTTGATGCTCGTCCAATCAGGGCAGCTGCGTCAGAGGGAGGAAGGGGCCGGTCCATTTAGACCACTGGTTCTAAACGTCGGGTCCGGGGACCACCAAGGGGGTCGAAATGGACCCTTAACGGGTCATTTTGGTTCCATTTGTACGCTCTCATCGTTAAACTAACACTGATAATTTTACAGTGTAGAATTATCTTATCAAATGGGGGTCCGTAGCCTAATGCATATCAAACTGGGGGATCCTAATAAAAAAAAGAGAACCATTGAACTGAACTATACTGGAACTCAGCATTTATTTGACTCAGTGAAAGGAATACTTCACCCAAAACATTACTTATTTTCTATCAATTACTGACCCCATGAAGCCTTGAATTCATGGAGATTTTTAGTTTTTGTCGCATTCCTGAGCCAATAATCCAATATTTGACTAATTGAAGTTAATAGGAAATCAATATTAACAAGAGCAAAACTATATTTACTTTTTTATAGTTTTGCATTGGTCTCCTGCCACCTCCTAAAAGCCTATATTGGATTATTGGCTCAGGAATGCAACGAAAACGAATCTCCATGAATTGAAGGCTTCGTGAGGTGAATAATAGATCAACATTTCCTTTAAGAGACCCATAAAGGTCCGTTTGGACCCCTGGTGTGGCCCCGGACCAGACGTTTGAGAAACAGTGCATTAGACTAAGTGGGCCCCATACTCCTTAGGACAGAGAGAGTGAGAGAGAGAGAGAAGGAAAGGGAAGGTAGGGGGGTAGATGGATTGTAGGGCCAGACATTTATTGTGTCTCTCTCCATTAGCTCAAATGAGAGATGGGCTTCTTGGACGTAATGTCCCCACCCCACCCCCGGAGAACTGGCTCGGCATGGAGACGCCCTTGGGCCCGTCCTTTGCTTTGGTGGGCTCGACTCATTTAGAAATATATACAGCCATCATCTCCTTCTCTAAAACAGTAGCACATACATGGGGTTCCACTTTAAAACAAACACACACACGCACACACGCACGCACGCACGCACGCACGTACAGACACGCACACACACATGCACACGTGCGCGCGCACACACACACACGTGCGCGCGCGCACACACACACACACACACACACACACACACACACACACACGCACACACACACGCACACACACACGCGCGCACACACGCGCACACACACGCACACGCACACGCACATGCACACGCACACACAAACACAAACACAAACACAAACAATGAAATCTCCATATATTCAAGGCTTCGTGAGGTGAGTACAGTAATTGATAGGAAATCAATTACTCACCCCAAAAATGAAGTATTCCTTTAAGCCAGATCTATACTTGCCCAAAATTATCCAGATTAAAAAGCTCACAGTGTGTCCCATACGTGATGCGTTGTGAGCGTGCGTATATATGCTATTCTCAGTGCACGACTCCGATGTATGACTGAGCATAAATTAGGCATTACTGTCTGTGTCCCTCCTACTCTGTCTCTATCTGCTTCCCTGCAGTTTGTCTCGAAAGAAGATAAAATTTTGTGTGACGAGGGAGAGACTGTCCATTCTACTTACTGCATATATATATACAAATGTATCTGTATACATGTTTTTACCTTATTGCACACTATAAATCTAGACACTAAAGCTATGCCCACCCCCCTACCTCCACTGCTGTTAAAGTGGTTCCTCCTTTATCTCATTATATTCTCCTTATTAGTGCTCATTTTAATTGCATTACATTTTTATTTTATTATCATTTTGTTGCTTGTATGGAAAGTACTGGTTCACTATCGGACATTTATCTCACCCTCTGAATTCAGGTAATTCTATGAATACTCAATTTGATGGTGTTCATTAGATTCGTATTACATCATCGAAATTATCTTTTATAGCCACTCAATTTAGTGCTTAGTAAAATGCCAAAATGTACACGTTGTAAACGTAAAAAAATAAAAGGATTTGCACTCAACAGTACACTCAACTCACTCACTCACTCACACACACACACACACACACACACAAACACGCACGCACGCACGCACGCACGCACGCACGCACGCACGCACACACGCACACACACACACACACACACACACACACACACACACACACACACACACACACACACACAGGCTCTCTTCAGGCCCCAAGGCAGTACTTTATTAATGCCGGTGATTGAAGACTGGAACATAAATTGCAGTAGGAGTTATTACAGCTACAGCGGCTATTAGCTACAACTCCACAACACACTACAGAGTGAGCAGATACAGTAGAGCTGACATCATTACCGTACCCCTGTGAACCAGGCTCTTGTTTCACTCTCACTTTGTTTACAGTAACTGAGAACATCAGGGATGATTTTATATAATGTTACCAATGAATGTGTACTATCTAAAAATCTTTGTGCCACCATGATGATTTGTACATTTTGGGATGGAGGTTCTTCGATTGGCCTGCTGGGAGTGTGCACGCAAAGTTCTACGCCGATCGGTCCAACACACAGACACACAGACTCACAGGGGTGATAACATAATCTCGGCCCCTGCTGTTCCAGTCTGGCAGAGGTAAGACACTATAGTTTTGAATGAATACATGGGAATTTAATGATTTCATGAACCAGAGCCAGATATAGAAAGTAAAGTATGTATTCTTGGAAACAAATTCTCATAATAATGAATGGTTGGACCAGAAAAAAATGTGGTAGCCTACTTGTTTGGCATTAAGAGTGCGCAGTGTGTGCGTGCGTCACGGTGCGCGAGACAGAGAGATGTTATCGACTGTTTGTGGAGTGTTTTTCCTGCACCTGTCTCGAGTCTCAGACTTGACATCAGCTCAAGCTAGATTTCCCAGAATGCATTGCAGCCAGAGGGCTGATATTTCACAGCGCACAGGAAACATTACCTGTCAGAGGGACTCCAGCCTTCTAATTGAATGAAATAACAAGGCTTGTTGCTCTGTTTTCTGCTTCATGTCAACAATATCTTGAAATACCACCTTCTAACAGTGAGACGCTGGACAGCATGGCAGGTGTAGAATTGGAAAATTGCTATTTCTGAATCTTTGTTATTAGTCCCCGACTGTACTGTTCCCCCAGGTTTGCACCCCCATCCTGAGAGCTTGTCAAGAGTAATATCTTCAATACCATTAAGACTCAACATTTTTAATTTCAAGGACCCCCAGTTTGATATGCATGAGGCCACGGACCCCCAAAAAACAATGATTGCTTTTTTCCAGTGGGAGACTATAGACTGACCTGCAATACTTTGACTTGTTAACCACTTAAAGGAGCATTTCACCCATTTTCAACCTTATCTTCACATAATTGGTCCTCACTAATGCTCATTATAAGATGGCACCATTTCTGTCTACTTGCTGGAGATTCCAGTCTACAGCCTTTCTCTTCCTGGAAAGTTTGACTGAAAGTCTCATACTGAAATTTAAGTAATTGTTCTGGCATTCATAAACAAATACAGAAACAAAGTTTGACATTTTCTGAAATGACCAAACCGTCCTACCGATGATGTCACTGGTAGGCAGTTTTCTGAACTGGTTCATTGGCTCGTAATCATAGGAAACAAGCCATTGCGGCTTTCATGGACGATCCATTTTAGTTGACATTTTAGTATTGTAAACTGTACTTCCATGTGCTTTTTCTCTGCAACCTTCTAAATAAAGTATTCAATCAATCAATCAACATATTGACTGTCACCAAACCCTCCTGTGAAGAGGAAAAAACAGCATTGAGTTCATCATAAAAATAGTTGTGTATGAATTGATCCTTTTGCATCCAAACTAAGCAGCACTGCTTGCAATGTGTGCATGTAACAGGCTTTCCATTTCCTCATGCAAATCCATCCCTTATCGTTGTGCTGTAAGCTTAGGAGCTTATAATCAAACGAATGCATGACGGCTGTTGACAAATGTGTTAGTTTGTAAGCTTCTAAACAATTTTATTCCATTCAAATGCCTTTATTTGTATGTCCAGAAAATGTATGAAAAATGTATGTTGACACATTAACCCTGGTGACCTAATTGTCTGCACATATTTTTTTCCACTGTGTAATTTGTCATATGCCAAAGTATTCAGTGGTTAAGAAAATGTCCATCCCCTTCTGTTATTGTCTTTTACAAATCAAAACCTGTCATGGGTAAAATATAAGAGCAGCACAGATGTTCCTTTGAGCAGGAGTCTCACTGAGAACTCTTTTACAAGGCAGTCCTGGCCACGCTGATGGCGAAAAAAAGAAAATGAAATAAACAACGTAAAGCAAGAACATAAAAGTTAATATAAAAAGAAACTTAAATAAATGAGTACAATAAATCACTAAAATATTCACACACAGTAAATGTACAGTGGTTAAAACTTTGTAATGTGGTTTCACAGACTGTTAATTTAACTAATTTTACAACACAGTCAGTCATTCAAGAGCCTGTGTGGTGTGTGTGTGTGTGTGTGTGTGTGTGTGTGTGTGTGTGTGTGTGTGTGTGTGTGTGTGTGTGTGTGTTTGTGCTTGTGTGTGTGTGTGTGTGTGTGTGTGTGTGTGTGTGTGTGTGTGTGTGTGTGTGTGTGTGTGTGTGCGTGCGTGCGTGCGTGCGTGCGTGCGTGCGTGCGTGCGTGCGTGCACGCGCGCGTTTTTCTTTCTTCTTTTTTTCTATTTTATTCTGCAAATCAGTTCCAGTGACATCCCAATAAATTGATACAATTTATTGTATCAATCGTCCGTCCGTCCGTCCGTCCGTCCGTCCGTCCGTCCGTCCGTCCGACCGACAGACAGACAGATAGAGAAACAGAGGGGAGGTGTGTTTTATGTTGTAGCTAAGCAAGGTCTTTGGCAAGGCCTGGTTCTCTGACACCTCCTCAACACACTGTCCCAAGTCAGAGCAGGATGTTTTCAAACCTAGTGGCAGCGGTGGCCTAGTGGTTAGAGGGGCGGCCTTGATACCGGAAGGTCCCTAGTTCGATTCCCCAATTCATCACATCAATCATGAATCACTGCTGAATAGCCCTTGAGCAAGGCTTCCATGCAGGGTCCGGCTGGAAACAAGCTTCGTGCTTAGTCCGACACCCTGGGTAAACAACAAACTTTGCTTTGCTTTGCTTTGCTTTGCTTTGCTTTGCTTTGCTTTGCTTTGCTTTACCTGAGATAAAAAGCCACATACATACGGTAGGCCTACTTATTAGGAGTTCAATCAACAGTCAACCTGTGTGTGTGTGTGTGTGTGTGTGTGTGTGTGTGTGTGTGTGTGTGTGTGTGTGTGTGTGTGTGTGTGTGTGTGTGCGCGTGCGCGAGTGTACGTGCGCGCGTGCGCGCGTGTACGTGCGCGCGTGCGCGCGTGTACGTGCGCGTGTGCGTATGTGTCGGGTCGCCAAGCAAAGAGTGAACACGGACGTTGGGCACTCATATATATCTATAGTAAAGGTTTTCTGTTGTATGGGGGATTCATGCCCAGATAGCTGCTGTTCAAATCATTTGGTTCCTCTCTGATTTACTTACATTTACTGTTAATAGCGTCACCATGAGGAAAAAAATAAAAATATTAATAATAATTGGGACAGACGTTGTAATGAACGTTCAGAGCATACTTGCCAGCATTATCCATAAATGGACACCATCGCAACGTAGACTGTGGCAGGATGCCCGGAAACCCATATAGGGGGGAAAATGACCTCAATTCAATCCCGACGTTAAGTGACCTATTCAATCCCTATCTCCCCATATATGGAGATACCCATATATGGGGACAACCAACCTACCCAAGGCTGACATCAGAGACCCTCCTAGACCTCTATACATGGAGATAACTAACATACCTAGCTCTGACATCAGAGAACCCCTCCTGGAGCCCCATATATGGAGCTAACCAAAACATCCAAGACACACAGGCCGAAGAAACTCAACTAACCTCGGGATTCCATTACCTTTTATGTCTTTGGCTGCGGTGCTGGTATCATTACGGTGATGTCCGTCATATCCATATATGGATATGACTGACATCACCGTAATGACAAGGGGCATGCCGGTTTACCTCCTGCTTGGATACCATCACAGCGGGTCTTGGATCAGGTTAAAACAACCAGTCGAATTTTTGGTCTTTTATAGAGGTTCTTCCTGGGCCTACTGGAAGTGTGTGTGTGTGTGTGTGTGTAAGGTTTCATACTGAACAGTCCAGTGGCGTCTGAGATGTTCAGAGATGGACGTACAGATGAAACCGCATGGCTTCTATGTGGATCTCTGCAGTCATGGTGAAGACGTCATATTGGTGATGTCATAGGGATACATACATCACCTGCAGTCACACCAGCGTATCCACACTGGAGAAAAACCTTTCCACTGTAAACAGTGTGACAAGAGTTTCAATAGGTTACGTCACCTGCAGTCACACCAGCGTATCCACACTGGAGAAAAACCTTTCCACTGTAAACAGTGTGACAAGAGTTTCAGTCACTTAATTAGTCTTAAGACTCACCTGCGTCTCCACACTGGAGAAGAACCATACCACTGTCAACAGTGTGACAAGAGTTTCAATCGGTCAGTTAATCTGCAGGCACACCTGCGTATACACACTGGAGAAAAGCCTTTCCATTGTAAGCAGTGTGATAAGAGTTTCAATGTGTCAAGTAGTCTTAAGACACACCTGCTAATACACACTGGAGAAAAACCATACCACTGTAAACAGTGTGACAAGAGTTTCACCGACTCAGGTAAACTACAGAAGCACCGGCGTGTCCATACAGGAGAGAAACCATAACACTGTCAACAGTGTGACAAGAGTTTCAGTCAGTTAGGTAATCTACAGACACAGCGCACACTGGAGAAAAACCTTTCTATTGTAACCAGTGTGGCAAGAGTTTCAACATGTCAAGTAGTCTTAAGACACACCTGCGTCTCCACACTGGAGAAAAAACATACCACTGTAAACAGTGTAACATGCGTTTCAATGTTTTAAGTGACCTGAACAGACACCAGTGTATGCAGACTTGAGAAAAAAAACATTTACAGTTCTTTCTAATTTGAGTTCTGAGTGGTTACAGCTCATATTAGAAAGAACTGGAAATGTTGACACCAAAAAAAAGAAAATATTTTTCCAAATTTTAAACACCGCATTACTGGACCAGATACTAGAAGAGTGTGCTCCTCTGCGCACAGATCACTGCCGGCCGGGTTGTCTACCCAGGGCTGTGTCAGTCATGGGGCGCAGCCATCAGGACACAAGGAAGAATGGATGGAGTCAGAGGTCATTGGTGACAGAAGGATTGTCACAAATCTCATTAGAAGTGACAAGGAGGGACAGGATCAGAAATTACTACACTAGGGGATCACTTCAGGTTAGAAGGTTTGGGGATACAACAACAGAGGCCATGTTGAGATGGTTTGGACATGTGCAGAGGAGGGATGAGGGGAGAAGGATGCTGAAGATGGAACTTTCTACACAATTTAGACATAATAGCCTTCACATCTCTCCTGGCAGGACGCCATATTTGACTGCTATATGGAAATCCTCAAAGACTCGATCCATCTCTATGTGGCTAAAGGACGTCATGTCTTTTCTCAAGTTGGAAAAGACTTGTTTTTCTTATAAGGGCAGCACCGCTACATTTCTGCTTAAGTGGAACCCTTTTATTAATTACTTCAGTTCCTTACAAACTCTACCTCCTGACTGAATCCCTGCCTCCCCTTCCCCCGCCCTCTCCCCTCCCCCTCCCTTACCGTGTCTTTAATATCATTTTATCTTTCTTTTCTTTTTCTTTTTTTAATTATTATCCTCACCCATTTTGCTCTGTTTTGCTGTGCTTCAATTGTTTTATTAACATTGTAAGTCTGAATCCTCACCATGCAATAACTGTAACGTCTAAAGAACGACACACACGGATACTGCTCATTACTTTGCTATTGTTGCTCAGTTTGCTGTTGTTTCTTTCTTTTCTTTTTTATTATTATTAATTACATTTTATTATTGTTTCTACATGTATACAGCAATAAAGGGGAAAAAAGCAACAACAAAAGGGAATGCAAATGTACACCTCTACTTCTGTAACTAACTATATACTCATTTACACACATGTACACTAACAAGTAAGACGCGCGAACGCGGGAAGCGAACGCAGCTTGAAAATAACACTCTGTTTTTCTTAAAAGTGCAAATTAGTCATTTGGAATCCCATGTTACAGCATACCTAGCTAGCTATGCTGTAACATGGCGCACACACACACACACACACACACACACACACACACACACACACACACACACACACACACACACACACACACACACACACACACACACACACACACACACACACACACACACACACACACACACACTGTAATATGATTGGCTGACGGGAGGTGAGGCGGGGTCGCCGTCCCGGGCCAGCTGATTGTGTTAGTGACGCCATGACAATGAGCAGCACCTGTCAGCCAGCTCACCAACGAAGAAGAACAGCTGTGACTGGAGGTATAAATGAGTCATTATCAGTGATGGAATAAGTACTCACATGTTTTACTTAAGTAAAAGTAATAATACACTATGTAGAAATACCGTTGCGTTGTGAGCTTGTAGATCTGCTATTTTCAAATAGCTGGACTATATATATATATATATATATATATATATATAAGGCTGAAGTGGTTAATGTTTGTTTTGTAATAATAATCTAAATCTACAAAGTAACTAGTAACTAAGGTTTTCAAATAATTGTAGTGGAGTAAAAGTACAATATTTGCCTGAGATGTAGTGGAGTAGATGTAAAGGTACTGAAAATTGGAAGTACTCCAGTAAAGTAAAAAATACCTCACAATTACAGTAAAATTACAGTACAGTATGAACTCTTACTGTATAATAAGTGTTTAATTTATGTTTTGTAATACTAATGTAAAATCAACAAAGTAATTAAAGCTGTCAAATTATTGTTGTGGAGTAAAACAAAATACAACGCTTGCCTCTGAGATGTAGTGGAGTAGAAGTATAAAGTATCAAATTATCAAGAAGGAGAAAACAAATGGAAAGTAAAAGTACCCCAAAATTGTACGTACAGTAGCCTACTTGAGTAAATGCACTTTGTTTTCCACCACTGCTAGAAACACAGCAGCAGACAGTTATTACTGTGTCTGTGGGCGATTTCTTCATGCGGCCGTTTCATTTTTCTGTAGTTTATTTACAGATAACCCACTCTCCTCTCCTCTCCTCTCCTCTCCTCTCCTCTCCTCTCCTCTCCTTCGGGCCTATTAAGCCATAATTGGAGCCAAGCTACTTAGTGCTGATGAGATCAATGCAGGGAGACCAGCAGTGGACACACACCATTTTCATTAGCCGCTGCAGCTCAGCGCTCACACACACACACACGCACGCACGCACGCACGCACGCACGCACGCACGCACGCACGCACGCACGCACGCACGCACGCACGCACACACACACACACACACACACACACACACACACACACACACACACACACACACACACACACAGAGAGAGACAATCAATAGGCTACATCTGCCAGGAAGAGAAAAGAGCTTACACCATTTTGTCGGTGGAAACCTTTTATGTCCCTAAACTGTTACTTTTCAGGAAATGGGGGGGCAGGGGTGGGGGGGGGCTGTGTTCCAATGGATTCAATGATTATTTTGTCACTAACTCTCAGTGGTGGAAAAAGTACTCAAATTCTTTACTCAAAAGTAAAAGTACTACAATGTTTTGAAAATAGCAGATCTACAAGCTCAGTGCCAGTGCCTTTACCCATTATCCCTAAACTTCTTTGCCATTTTTTACTATTTTTAAAAACATTTTCAAATAGTTCAAGTAGCCAATCTACACGCTCACAACGTGTCGATGTAGATAGGCTAGATGAACTTGAATTTGAAAATGTTTTTAAAAATAGTAAAAAATGGCAAAGAAGTTTAGGGATAATGGGTAAGGCACTGGCGAAAATAGGGCCCTATGTGTATTTATGTGGGTGTAGAGTACAGCAGGCAATGGGAGGGTTAAGATAACTGCAGAACTACAAATAATGAAAGTGAGATTGTAGTGAAACGATGAACGGTGTCAGATGAAACAATGCCTATAACATTGGTACCTTATTCTGTTGTATCGTTCCAATTGTTTCCTGTTCTCCTTGCACTTTTATTATGTAGTGATGTCCTAGTGTTTTCCTGTCTGCCTTAGTTACTGTTACCTGTCTTGTCTTGTCTTGTCTTGTCTTGTCTCACCTTCCCTGATAGTCCAGGGGCCAAGCCATATTTTGGTACCACCTAAGGTGACCGTAAAGTTTTTGTATTTTTTGTCTTCCTACATGTCTCTAGTTTATATTTTGGTATGATAACCCTTCCAATCTTGTAGCTTAATGGCAGTTATCACTACCTACCGGCTAATGTATCCGGTAGGAGACACAAAGTAGAATCTTTGTGTCTCCTACCGGAAATACACCCGGGCATCAAATTATTGCGACAAAAAACAAAATATATCCATGTATTCAAGGCTTCATGGGGTGTGCAATTGATAACTTCTCAGATTTTTGGTGTTTGCAAAAAGACTGCTTTCCATAAGCTTGTAAAAGTTGACCCTCCTTCGGTCTAGGGTGGTCATAGCTGAATGGGTAGAGAGTCTCTACCCATCTATACATGGATATATTTTGTTTTTTGTCGCAATAATTTGATGCCCGGGTGTATTTCCGGTAGGAGACACAAAGATTCTACTTTGTGTCTCCTACCGGATACATTAGCCGGTAGGTAGTGATAACTGCCATTAAGCTACTGAATTGGAAGATGTATCATACCAAAATATAAACTAGAGACATGTAGGAAGACAAAAATACAAAAACTTTACGGTCACCTTAGGTGGTACCAATTTGTGAAAATATCAGTGTTGGCCCCTGGACTATGATTTATGGTTCATGTTTATCACCTGTGTCCTGTTTGCCCAAGCCAATCCCTGTGTTGATTAGTTCCCAATGTTGTTATACCTGTCTGTTCCTTAAATGCCTTGTTGGATTATTGTGTTTGTAACCTGATTTTCCAAGTCTGTTCATGTTTACTGATGTTAATTAAACTCTGTCTTACTTCAAGATCCTGACTTCCGTGCATTTGGGTCCTACTAGAAAAACGTCCTGACAATATTTTACTGTCAGTTCTCATACATACAGTATTGTATGCTGGAGCTACTTTCCTACTTGAGATCGTTATCTGCGTATATGTTGTCCGATATGTGCCGATATGAAAACCTTTGAAAACTTAATGCAGAAACGTATGCTTGGGTTGATATATTGATGTCAGAATGTTTTATTTCCTAATGTCACTATTGGCAACAGCCCTAAAAATCCAGTATCTGCTGCAGTCTAAATTTGAGAGGTTGATTAAAGTATAGACAGGCTGCATAAAAAGAAAAAGAAAAAAAAAGAACAATACACTGTAAGGCCCTGGTTCTCAACGTGGGGTACGGGGACCCCCAGGGGTCCTTGAGGGAGCTCCAGGGGGTCCTCAGCATAATGAGTCAACATACTGTCAAAATCATTAGTGTCATATTAGTGTCGCTCTAAAATCAGATGAATCTGAAAAAAACAAAACATTCAGAGATGGATGATGGATATAAAAAGACCAGATTTTTTATATCCAATTTTTCCCTGCCCAGGAAAATGTTATTATACACAGCATCCCTGCGTTTTGTGTGTGTGTGTGCGTGTGCGTGCGTGTGCGTGCGCGTGCACACCTGTGCCCAACATCCCTGCGTTGTCGACTTCTATTTCTCTCTCTCCTCCTCAACCACCTGTAGGCTACCCTGTCTTCCCTCATCTCCTCCCTTTGCGTCCAACGGGGACGTCACCTGTTGGCGTGCATGTGTGAGTGAGTGAGTGTATACACTTGTATTTCTATACTTGTGAGGGCCAAATTTCCCCATAATAGTAGAATTAGAGAACATTGTGAGGATAATTTAAGAGAAAATTATGTTGATGTGTTGGGTTAAATACATGTGGGGAGGCTTACAATTAGGGGAAATATTCAGGTTGGGGTTAGGATTAGTTACAGTGTTTCTGATTTAAGAAGGATAGGGTTATAGGGTTAGGGCTTGTTGAGGTGTGAACTCTGCCATTCACTTGAGTTGGAACAATTTTTAAACTACAGTACTGTATATTGTGTCTGTCGGGTGGAAACCTTGTACTGTATGTCTAAAATTGTTACCTTACAGGATTCAAATTCAAAAGTATCAAAAGTAGCAGATCTACAAGCTCAAAACGCGTCGCTTCGCGCCGCGTTTCGAGCTTGCAGATCTGCTACTTTTGATGCTTTTGTAACACTGTAGTATGACCAAGAAGGGTATACATTTATGAAAAAAACACAAAAGGTTAGAATATTATGGAGATAGGAGGTTTCTGCCCTACATCGACGATATCTTTATAGTTATATGTATAGGGCTTGGAGTGTGAACATCACTTCCTGGACACATGTGTGTTCCATGCTGGGCTGTGGAGGCAGCCAGGCTAACAGGGGAGAGAGACAGACCCATCTGTCTGGTTAACAAACCCCTGGCAAGCAGCCCTTCCCAATGCAAGCAGCCCCCTGAACAGGCCACCACTCTGCCACACTGCTGCTGCTGTTGCTGCTGCTGTTGCTTTACGACGCTGTCGCTTAAAAAATGACACACGGTCCGGTGCAAAGAATTAGCCTGCCAATATCCCCCCATGCTACACACACACACACACACGCACACGCACACACACACACACACACACACACACACACGCGCCCACGCCCACGCCCACACACACACACACACACACACACACACACACACACACACACACACACACACACACACACACACACACACACACACACACACACAGTCCACCTTTGGCCATCCATCTATGTCTCCTCAGCTTGGGTTGCCTCCTCAGCAGCTGTGTTTGTTTGTGTGTGCGTGTGCGTGTGTGCGCGCGCGCGTGTGTGTGTGTGTGTGTGTGTGTGTGTGTGTGTGTGTGTGTGTGTGTGTGTGTGTGTGTGTGTGTGTGTGTGTGTGTGTGTTGACCGGCGTCACTGTGGGTTATTTATTTGATTATTTTTTGCCAGCTTTACGTCTGTCATGAATCAAGAGGAGGGGCCACGTGTGACAGTAGATATTGGCCCTCACTATTAAAGTGTGAGTGCGTGCGTGCGTGCGAGTGTGTGTGTGTGTGTGTGTGTGTGTGTGTGTGTGTGTGTGTGTGTGTGTGTGTGTGTGTGTGTGTGTGTGTGTGTGTGTGTGACAGAGAGAGGGCAGCAGACATGACAAATAGAGAGAGGCTCACATTGACAAACACCATTTAATTCTCTTCACTCCTCCCTTCCTCGTTTTTCCTTTCTTATCTTTTCTTTTCTCCTTCCTTCTTCCTTCTCACCTTACCCCACCCTCTTTCATTTCCTCTCCTTTTCTCTTCAAGTAGCCTACGCTCGTCTCCTTTCCTCGCCTCCCTCCACCTCTCCTCCGCCCTACACTATCTCTCCATAAACTGCAGTCCTAACAGACAGCTGTGACAGGTGGTGTAGACTTAGAGAGAGGACGGGGACAGGGGGTGTTGTGACGGATGGTGTAGCGCAGTGGATCTAAAAGGTGGGGTCTGGGAACCCCCAAGGGTCCTAAGAGGGGTTCCAGGGGGTCCCCAGTATCCCTTTAACCACTTAAACCCTACAGTATATCGTCTCTGTCGGGTGGAAACCTCATACTGTATGTCATAATTTGTTTAAAGCAAACGTTTTTAACTCAAACCTTTGCTTAACTAAATATTTGTAGATGGGGGTTGGTCGGCGGCCAAATACATATAATTTAGGGGGTCCTTGACATGAAAAAGTTTGAATTGTTTATGTTTTTCAGAAAACTGTTAGGATTTAGAATTCTTTTTTTAGAATCAGCCTCAGGTCTAACTTGTGGGTCCTTGACGTGAAAATGTTTGAGAGCCACTCGTGTAGCAGGAGAGGAGAGGACTGGTTGTGTTGTGATGGGAGGTGTAGAGGGAGAGGAGAGGACTGGTTGTGTTGTGACGGGGGGTGTAGAGGGAGAGGAGAGGACTGGTTGTGTTGTGACGGGGGGTGTAGAGGGAGAGGAGAGGACGGGTGGTGTTTAGCATTTTTCATTTGTCATGGTTGTTGTTGTGACCACAGTGGAGCCAGTGCCAGACAGCTGGCTCGCACTGGGAACAGGAAGCACCTCTCGGTCTTAGCCAATGAGGTTACGGTATACATAATTGTCGTGGTGGGCAGGGTTTTATGAGCCTCCTCCAATCAAGCACTCACGAATGAAAGCTCCGACGTGTGTGTCAGTGTGTGTGTGTGTGTGTGTGTGTGTGTGTGTGTGTGTGTGTGTGTGTGTGTGTGTGTGTGTGTGTGTGTGCTATAATTGGCAGTCGCCATTAATGGCGGAGACGCTGTTACTTATACCCATAGAGTACTGACTGACATGCCTATTGTATCATGAAGACATATGCCATGATTTTGTAAATGTAACCTTACTGCACCTATAATATGCGTGCGTGCGAGGAAAGATGAGGAAAAGTCTTAGAACTTGACCTAGATATGATGACCATTGGTCATTTGTTCTCATGTTTTAGTCTTGTTTTTTTCTTTCTTACCTGTTATCCTATAGTTTAAATGTACAGATTAATATCTTTTTTTTTGGAATAATTTTTATCCCTCGATTTTGTAACCCTTTTTTCACCCGGTGCCAATTTGCTAAGTGATCATGGGCACTACACTCCCCCCACCAGCCTAGGGAGGCCAGGGCCGAGCTCATGCCTCCTTCAATGCATGAGAGGCATCTCTTCTGCATTTGATGTGTTTATCATGCTTATTGGAAGTCACTCTGCTCTGTAAGAGCATCTGCCTAATGCCTAAATTGTAAAACTGCAGATATAGTGAGGGTATTCATTTGCAGTTTTAAGGGTTATAATGTTAGCGGTTAATTATAAGACGGACAGTTCCTATCCTTGGTTATGATTGGCCGAGCCGGTTTTGGAGCCGTCATAAAACTTTCTATAAACACACACCTCTGACCGCATCACGTCAGTATTACTGCACCAAATAAATCTATGCAAATGGTTTCAAAATGTCACATTTTGTTGTGAAATTACATTTACAAAAACAGTTTCCTACATTTTAGGCAATGAATTGGAAATCACTTGACATTTACAACAGTGTGTTTATATTGACTGTTTGGGATGTTTGCCGAGCAACTTCCGTCTAGTTGAGAACTATACTTTCTTGCCGAAATCATTCCTGTTGTGATTTTTATAAAAATAAAAAAAAATGTTTTAATTGGGATAGTGTGTGGTTTCATATCGCCATATTTGGTAGCTGTTTTATGAAAGCATATGCGTGTTTCATCTTTCATTAAATCAGTTTTAATGTCTTGCTCAAAAAATATTGTCATATTTATGTTGAGGAAATTATAGATGCATCAGAAACACTCGCAAAATGCACCCTGTTTAAACACTAAATGTGAAAAATGCATTTGCTCAATTTTGTAAACAATAAAGAGGGCATTAGTGGAGTCTGTGAGTATACATGCGTGTGTAGCGTGCACACGCGCATGTGCGTGCGTGTGTGCGTGTGTGTGTGGTTTGTATCTTTTCATTATTTAGAGACAAGATGCTAAATAAGATTCTGAGCCCCTGGTAACCCCCCCTTGTTCCCCAAAGTAATCACTTATTGAAAAGATACATTACTAATGAACTGATTACTTAATAATTGATTAATTAACATGCACTACAATAACTAATTATAACCCACAGCTGGATATGGAGCTTGATATTCTCCATAGACATTACCCATACTGTGTATAGACATTACCCATACTGCGTATATAGACATTACACATACAGACATTACCCATAGTGGTTCTTCTCATACATTTTGGCTCAGTTCACCTCTGTAAATAACTTTTTTTATCCACGGCACGCCTGAATTACATTGTTACTTTATACTGTAGCACCTTTACAGTTATGTCATATTACGATAAATATGTAAATCTTTCTCCCTAAGATACAGTATGTCACTCACGGGGAAAACTTGAGAGAATACATATATATCGTCTCTGTCGGGTGGAAACCTCATATGTCCAAAACTGTTACTTTTCAGGATTCAAATTCAAAAATAGCAAAAGTAGCAGATCTACAAGCTCAAAACGTGTCGTAGATCGGCTACTTTTGATACTTTTGGTTAATGCTGTAGTATGATATCGAGCATAACTTGCGTATCGGTCGATACCGACTAGTAGTAGTGTTATCGGAATGGCATATAGGCTGGCATACTCGTTGATGCCAATACCAACATTTTAGGCATGGTATCTGCAGCTTTTCCAATACTGATATCGGTATCGGAAACAATTAACTCTACCCCTGCTGTCACTAGTACTGTATATAGCCACATTAAGAAAGACAGTGCTATATCAGGCATTCTCTAATGCCGGGGCTTTTTCAGTCCAAGCTGAGAGAGAGATGAAGCAGGTTCTCCCACTATATACTGTACAAAATGGTGTTGCAGATTAAACTAATTCATGGATGTCATAGTTGGCTTCGTAGACTTGTTTGACAGCACTGTCTTCAGTGTTGCGTAATTAAAAGATTTGTACATTTTTTAAAATACTATTACGTTGGATTCATGTTAGTAACATTAAGCCATCAATTCAGTTCTTGATAAAGTTGACCTTTGCCTCTATACTTGGTCTGCTCTTTTTTCCATCTACACCAAACCTCTTTGCCGTAAATAGCCGACCTACAAGCTTATGGATTTGTTATTTTCGGCCAATGTTGCCCTCGGAATAAGGATGCTAGTGTTCAAGTGGTTAATGTAAAAATATTTTTTTATAATACATAAATCTTATAAGATTTGTAGTAACTCTGACAAACCCCTAGGGGTCCCGGACCCCCTGTTCTAATGGAAGACCACTGCTCTAATGGATATCTGGGGTCATATCTGGGGTAGCCCCCCTGGCTGTGTCCCAGAAAACAACGCAGGTAGAGAGCTACCATACCGCTGCTAAAAACCATCCCATCAAATGGTCTATCCACCATGCAGCTATCACTCTTAAGAAGGGAACCAGGAGAGCTGGGTTTTCTTTTCTTTAAGAAAAGGCATTCGAGTGAAAGCATCCTGCCCACTTGAATCCGATCCGTCTCCATACATCTATGAACGATGGAGGGGCTATCTGTCCTATATCTGCTCACATTGCTGGCAGATTTATAAAGAGCCTATTGATTTAGTTCCATTCCCCTTCTGAGAACGAGAGAGGCTGAGAACAGCGGAATATTGGTCTAATATTATAGTACTCTATATTTATGTGTTCTCTAAAGTGATGTCTCTCCCCCGTAATGTAATTGCTGAGAGAGAGCGAGAGAGATACTCCATAATGTAATTGCTGCACATCCATGAGAGAGAGAGAGAGAGAGCGAGAGAGAGAGCGAGATAGATAGAGAGAGAGAGAGAGAGGGGGGGGGGGGAAGGGGGGGTAGATTTATGTCTTAGGGCAGCTCACTGGCACTCTCTTATCCAATGCAACTGTAGTTAAGTAGAGCGATAGAAAGGGAAAAACGGAAGAGAGAGAGGTGGGTTATACCACTGGTTCTCAAAGTGCGGTCCGTGGACCCCCAGGGTCCCCGCCGGGGACGCTGTGAGCGCTGGGGGGCGCGTCCTCTCCTCCACGTCATCAGTGCTCATACCCTAGGTGGGGTTGGTGAAAGGGCCCTCTCTTTGTGGAGTTTGCATGTTCTTCCCGTCTCTCACAAAAAGGCCTGCTAGCTCCTCATGCATTGAAGGAAGCATGAGCTCAGTTCTGGGCTCTCCCCAGGATGGCAGAGGTAGTGTAGCGCCCAGGATTACACAGGCAATTGGCACTGGGTGAAAAAATGGGTTACATAATCGTGGGATAAAAACATAGGACATATCTGCTAGGACATTAATGAGAACTGTAGTCCTAAAAAGCACTTCCTTATGGGCTTCAAATCCAGCTGAGCTTCCTTGCCGCTTGGTTTAGACACACAGAACACACTGAGCCATCCTCCCCCATGTTTGCTCGTGCACAGGAAGCAACAGGACATAATAACATTGTGTGTCCTGAATGCTGGGGCAAGGTAATTGAATCTAATGCCAACTAAACTGATTTATTCCCCTCTGCTACGTACTGGGACACCCTTCCCTTTCCCAAATATGAAGGAATGAATGGCCCTCCGGTAATTGGAATCAATGAAATGGAGATCGCAGTGTTTACTTACATCCACATTCTTATTCCTGTTTGGTAAGATTATTTTTGAACCACTTAAACCCTATCAGTGGTTCTCAACCTGTGGGCCGGGGGCTGCGAGGGTATTGCGTGTAGGCCCACAAATAATTTGCAAACACTACGATTTTAATGTATAACATTAATATTCCAAAAAATATTGTTCAAACAATGACATGGTATTTTTTCTTTCAAACCTTGATAAAATGTGTTCATTCATTGTGATATGGATAAATAGCAACTTATTAGATGACATTGGTTCCATCGATCCAAGCCGGAACACAATAGTGGTCAGGTGGGTGGACCGTGAACACTTTCAAGAACTTCAAGTGGGCCCTGATTCAGAAAACGTTGAGAACCACTGCCGTGTATTGACCAGGGTCTCCCAGGGGCCTATACTTGGTTCCCTCCTTTCCCCCCTCTACACAAAATCTCTTTGGAGCTAATTGACCTTTCAAAATTTTGACTGATGTGCTCCTCGAAGAACCAATTTTAACTCATTGAGTGGCAGAATTAATTCATTAATTAAGTCAGCCAGTGCCAGCATTTTTGAGCATTTTTACTAACCTTTCAAGGGCCACAGAGGGAGCCACATATATCCTTTCTTTTCTTCCCTCTCTTGACACTTTACACCATTTCATGTGTTTTCCAGCATCTCTGCCTGCTGTCTTGCAGGGCATGTCGGTCTCCACCCGGTCCTGTGGTGTCTGAAACCTTCAGGTTGAGGGAGAAGCTGGCCTGTGCTCTGTTTTAAAAGGTTCTGGATGTTTACAGTGTATCTTTGGAAATATATAGGTCTACATGTATGTATGTATCACATGACAGGTTATTGTTAGCCCTTTATCATTAAGAATAAATAGAACTAGACCATACCCGGTCGACGCATCCGTGGGGGGATATGCGCACATGATCTGGCAACCCGGGAGGCGACATTGTTTGACACATAAACGCTAATAAGAAGCTGAGATTTGATGAAATTGAAAAACGGGCTTCACAGTTAAGTTCAGATGGTAATGGTCAATGGCTGTGTGCGAAATCAGAGCAATTGCTCCAGCCAGTGAGGAGAACCGGGTAGTGACACCGCTACAGACGGACAGACAGAGGTTACTAGAATTATAGTAGGATATATAGAAGAAACCTTGGGAATAAACAGCAAACCATGTCAGACATCTATTATGTTTGTTATCCCACTAGACAATATACACATTGAATGTGTAATTCATGGCACATTAGGATTCAGCCTTGAGTGCTTAATGGTCGCCCTTTAATAGGTTCTGTATTGATTCAATTGACAGTGAGCTAATAAGAAAAGGTATGTTTTGGCATGTAGGAAAAAGGAGAAAGCATGTGCAAGAAGCAAGTATGATCTGAATGGTGAATGAATATACCATCAGGTATAGGAAGAGCCTGGTGTCTGTCCGCTTAGTTGTGTTCAAGGATATTTTTTTGACATTTGCAGGTAAAATGCAAGGCGTCGTTCTTATCTGACATCATTGCTAAAAACAGGGACAATCCATGTGCTGTGTTTGCAACTGTCAACAGGCTAACAAAAATGTGTCCACCAGAGCCTGCGATGAATTTGCCTCATTCCATCTTCACTGACAAAATAAAAATAAATTAGACAAACAGTTGGCGTCTCCATATCGGGTACAGGCTCGGTGTGTCCACGTCAAACTAACTCAAATACCATGACACAATGTAATCTGATCAATCACGAAAACTTGGAAGACATCATGCAGCATCTGAAATGCTCCTCCTGTTGCCTTGATATCTTGCCAACAGGCCTTTTCTAAAATGTTTCAAATTGCATGGCCTCAGATCTTATACAAATTGTCAACACATCTCTACAATCAGGTTGTTTCCAGCAGCAGTCGTCAAGCCCCTCTTAAAAATAAGAGGGGCCCACTTTTAACACATCGGGTGCCAGCATTTTATAATAACAGATTACGTTCGGTGCCGAAATCTCACTGTTGAGCTGCGCAGCGCTGTTTAAGCTGTAGACTCCACGACGGGCATTCCATGAGAAAAAAAAGCATGTCTCCATTTTAGCCGATGGTGCTGGCTAACGCCTGGAACAATAACATCGCTCACGCGAGTAACAATGGCGGAGCGATCGTGCACACAAAATGAGTCGTTTTCCCCAGCGTAAAAAGATTCAGAGTTATAGGGGTTTTAGAGAAGGAAATAGAGCGGAAGCGGATGTGCGCCATGTTTTTTGACACGATGATGGATCTGGCCCATCCTTGTCAGATTCACCGTGGGTGATCCCAAAGCTGCTCCAGCCCCTCCCGTATGGGAAAAAACGAAAAAAACAAAAAGACACCAAACACGGTTCGGACCGTGTTCGGCACCAGAGCGCTACTACCGTATGTGAAAACACGGTCCAGACCGTGATCGGCACCCGATGTGTTAACTTGTGTGCTCACTAAAGTTTAACAAGTGACTGCTGTTAAATGTGCAGATAAAGTGATATTGTTCTGTTAAAATAAGTATTAGGCTATAGCTCTTCTAATCATTGCTATAGAGTGTTTGTTCAGTATAAGGGCTCTCCCTGTCTCTCCAGCTCTTTAGTAAACAGGAAATGCATTTTCAGGTCGGGATACTGTACCAATAGCGTCCATGTCAGGAGAGAGAACTCATACAAGGATTCATTTGAACTCAAAATTATATAACAAATACACAAGCAGACAAAATTGGAACTGGAACGCTATAAAAGCTGATAAATGGGTAATCTCTCCTGATTGGATTAAATTGGCAGCCCACCTGAAAATGTGTTTTCTGTTTACTAAAGAGCTCACAGGGAGACCCCTGTTATTGAACAAACACTCTGACTACTATCTGAATAGAGCTTCAACTTTTCACAAAAGTTTTGTTTCAACCACAAAATATCACTTACACTATTTTTAAAGGGAATCCTTTTAAAATAGGTGAATGGAGGAACTGGTTGCCTGCTCCTGCTGTAGCTATATCTACCAACCTTCATTCAGTGTAACACAGACCAGACTAATAGAGCGCAGATGACGTCAGCGGCAGCCCCGACTCTCATTCCGTAAAATTAAATGGGTTCCTTAAGAGAGGCCAGGAGGGCTATTTGTCTCGCAGTCCAAACCAGCCAAGCCTGAGCAATGGATCAATACTGATGTCTTTAGGCTGCTAACCGCTCTACTAATACATTATTGATGTCTG
>NC_139954.1:6926659-6954159 GCF_963454915.1 Gymnoscopelus microlampas | reverse complement strand
GTTTTGTTTGGGCTTGTTTCTAAAGTGTCCTATCCTTCGTTCCATTCCACCTGTGATTGAGGACAGTGATGGATTGCCTTTTTGCTTGCTAATAAACACACCACTCACTCTACTCTACTAGACCCTGTTAAGTATTAAACCTATTGTCGTTATGTGAAAGGCTAACATCAGAAACCGTGAAAACATAATGAAATACTACTTGTCACCTTTTGAGAGGGATTCTGGTCATTCATTACAAACACAGTTTGTGTGTGTGTGTGTGTGTGTGTGTGTGTGTGTGTGTGTGTGTGTGTGTGTGTGTGTGTGTGTGTGCGTGTGCGTGCGTGTGCACGTGCGTGCGTGTGTGCATGTGTGCATGTGTGTGTACAGCATGTGTGTGATTGAATGTGTGAAAACAACAGTGCGAGATGTTCAATTCTCCAAGAAATACATTAAAATGTCAAATCCTATTGGCTATTAATGGCACCGCCAAACTGAGCGGGCAAAATGTCAGAGAGAAAAATAAATGCACCAGGGAGGGAAAGGAAAGAAAACAAAACAAAAGAAAAGAGTGTGTTGAAAAGAAGGATAAACGGTGTGATTATGTAACAGAAAGGTAATGGAATTAGCTTTTCTAAGGCCCACACACACAAATGTTAAAATTACCATATGAGTCAATACCATCTTACTCATCTAAGTGAGTCACTGAGTGATTTTGTTAAACCCTATACACTTAGTTGACGGGGGTCTGCCAGGGCTCTATACTAGGTCTGCTAGTACTGTATGTTCCTGTACAGTGTACACCATAGGTCTTCAACAGGGGCCAGGCCTCAGAGTTACAGGGGTGACAGTCAAATGTTTGTGTGATAGGAACTGGTGTAAATACATTAAAACTGTTCCTTTTTCATCTCTTTTGTACGTGAGTCCATTTTTGAGGTACTTTTACTTTACTTGAGTATTTTCCATGTTTGATTCTTTATACTTCATCTCAGAGGCAAATATTGTACTTTTTTTCGCCTAACTCTTTAGTTACTAGTTACTTTGCAGATTTCGATTAGTATTACTAAGCAAACGTACATGAACCACCCTAGCCCTATCATACTCCAGCTATTTGAAAATAGCTGATCTACAAGCTTACATCGCTTGTAGGTCTGCTATTTTCAATGACAAAAAAAGTTTGATGATTTTTGAAAAAATGTAGCACTTTTACTTCGGAAATGTACTGTAAGTATATTTTGATATATACTTTTGTACTTTTACTCAAGTAATAATTTGAATACAGGCCTTTTACTTGTAACAGAGTATTTTTTAGACTGATGTGGTATTGCTACTTTTACTCCAGTAAAACAATTTGAGTACTTACCACCACAGTTACAGTTACTCCACTCCATCCAATCAGTGGAAGGTGATTGTGAGTTGGCCCCTGACTGTGATTGGACCCGTCCTCTCAGTGGGGTCCTCAAAGCCTCTTCAGGGCTGCCTGATTGTGTGCCTGAACAATCCCACTGTGTTCAGTGTGTTGACATTGTGCTGTTGACTTTGACTGGAGAGCACTAGGAGAGAACACGTCCATTCACTTGTTGAATCAGTAGACATTAAAAGGAGCACTTCACCCATTTTCAACCTTTTCTTCATATAATTGGTCCTCGCTAATGCTCATTATAACATGGCACCATTTCTGTCTTCTCACTCTGTGTCTCAGATGAGGGCTGTGGACAGTTCAGAAACCTGCCTACCAGTGACATCATCGGTAGGCAAGTTCGGTAATTTCAAGATGTCAACTTTTTTTTTAATTACTACAAGATCAATGGCTTTTATTTCAGCATGCTAACTTCCCAGGAAGTGAAAGGCTGTAGTTTCTTTTACTTTGGAATCCTCATCGATGATGTCATTGGTAGGCCGGTTTCTGAACTGTCTATGGCCCACCAATGAGGCACAGAGTGAGCAGACAAAAGTTGTACCATATTATTGGTGAGGATCAATTGAAGATAAGGTTGAAAACGGGTGACGTGCTCATTTAAAGGAGACACACCATGAATTAAAAAAAAATATTTGATATTTAATATCATATGGTGTATGTCCCTCAAACCATTTTCAAAAGGTTTGAGCCTAAATCAACACTCAGATATACTCATCCCAAGTCAATTCTCTCAGGCTTATAAAGCACTTTCAGCTGCAATACCAAAACGTCCTGTTGGGCAGAGGGGTGCTGTACTGCGGTACTGAGCAATTCTGTCTGTCAAAATACATGGGCAGAAAGTTTCGTGATGTAAGCAAACTTGCCATTCTGAGATGGCCTGTTCAGACACGCCCATTCTGAAAATCTCTGAAATGAGAATGAATGACTGAATGTTAAAAAAAAAAAAAAATTGGGGTACAATAGACACTGGGGAGCCCCAAAAAAAAAAAAGTTAAATTCATGGTGTGTCTCCTTTAAGGTTAATTATTATTGATAAGTGATCGTCTCATGGTGATGATCTACCAACCATCTCAACCTTCTTGCTTCAAATACAGCTATTCCTTAAAACACTGTTTCTCAACGTCAGTTCCGGGGGGGGACCAGGGGTCCAAATGGACCCTCATGGGTCTGTAACTCTGGGACTGTACAAATGTAACCAAATGAACCCGTAACTGGTAAAAGGTGTCAAATGGGTGGGAGGGGGTAGCCTGGCATTACCAGACTGATAACGTGGATTCACTCTCACGTTCCTCCCCGGTATCAGTCTGGACTTCGGCCCATATAGGGAGCGAGTATGAGAAATCATAAAATGATCGGGCCAATCAGTGACTGCGTTTCAACTGCTGTCCGTACAACAGTGAAAAGCATCAAAATAATTTTCTGATTTCTCATACTCGCGACTGATACCGGGGAGGAACGTGAGAGTGAATCCACGTTATCAGTCTGGCCAATGCCAGGCTAGGGAGGAGGGGGGGGGGGGGGGGTCTGTTGACTAATGCGTTTCAAACTGGAGGTCCTTGAAATTCTAAAGGTTGAGAACATTGCAATATAATGTATAATATAATATAAGGTTTCATAGCGTTGTGTTGTGATTTGATGATTATATAGTGTGTTGCTGACAGCGTGACAGACAGCACATGTACATAAAACTAACATACACAGAAGACAGACTCATTAAATAGTTTAATAATAAATTGTGTCGTGGCGCAACTAATTAGACGCGAGAGACAAGTGGATCTCGTTAGAATGAGCCAGACCGTGGAACTGTATGTGTTTTAATTAGGGAATTTACATTTAAACACAGCATGTTTTGTTGATTTAAGAGGGGTTATTGGGTTTAAAAGACCACAAAAAAAGTGGGAATATCAACACACCGGAAATTCAATTCCAAGGCTTTGTCTCATGAACATTCTTTTATTCATGAGCAGTCTGGAGTTCAGTGCCTTACTCAAGGGCACTTCAGCAGTGGAGGGAGGGGAGGGGTGAGTGGTGGCCAATGACTTTATCCCACCCCCCGGATTAGTTTTTCCCCCCCTGTCCGTCCGGGGAATCGAACCGGGAACCTTTTGGCAACAAATGAAGCATAGCGTTAGTTCATGCAGGACACGGAAGTCGTGCACGCCAAAGCTGTAACCAGCAGTCAGTCAGCTGATGTGAACATCAGCTTTCTATTCCCCATTCACAGCCCAGCTGGTCATTACATCACACACTCATTATCCAATCACAGCTCACGCTTGAGCAAAGAGGTTCCTATAAATACGGCTTCATATTCTCTAGGTCTTTCTTGGTTGCTGAACCAATGCATTTTGCTAGCTGCTGCGAACTTCATCTGCTGCTCATCTACTGCTTTGTGCGCTGCTCTATGATATTTTGGTGCTATATGAGATGAGTCTGCTTATGATGCTGACTTTTACCACTGCTACAGCAGCCAATGCTTCTTCTATGATTGCTGCCAAACACTAATGTGCTCATAGCTTAAGCTATAGCATGCTTGCTGCCATGTAGAAATTAGGAATTGTTTGTAGCACAAAGCTAATACAGCATGCTTGCTGTCCAGACAGTAGAACCTTGATTTGTTGTAGGCTACTCTCTTCACCTTGTGGTCAGTTGAATTGTTTGTAGCTTAAAGCTAACATAACATGCTGCTGCATTTAGAAGTTTGTTTGTTTATTATACAGCACTGCACAGTTAACATGGCATGCTGGATTCCCATGTAGAAAGCTTCAATTGTTTGTAGCTTAAAGCTAACATAGCATGCTGCTGCATTTAGAAGCTTGGTTTGTTATACAGCACTGCACAGTTAACATAGCATGCTTGCTTCCCATGTGGAAAGCTTCAATTATTTGTAGCTTAAAGCTAAAATAGCATGCTGCTGCATGTAGAATCTTTGTTGTTATACAGAACTGCACAGTTAACATAGCATGCTTCCTTCCCATGTGGAAGCTTGAATTGTTTGTAGCTTAAAGCTAACACAGCATATGCTTGCTGCCATGTAAAAGCTTTGATTTGTTTGTACAGCGCTGCAAAGTTAACACATTAGCCTTGCTCCCCATGTAGGCTACTGCCTTTTATTCCCAGCAGAAGACATTTCAGTGGTTTTAAAGAGCTTTCATCAGGTAATGAAACTTGGCTATTTTAGCATTCTTATGGCTTCAGGTATAGAAATATATGGAGCTACATTTTTTGGGCCGAAAGTTAGATTTTTTTTCTCCAAAATAAGTACTGCTTCTAAGTTCTAATGCTGTTCTGCTGAGGCACTCTTGACTCTGGGAATACCCACAATACATGGTGCAGTACCATCTAGTTGGCTCTGAAGCTTCAAGCAGAGCTTCCAACAGTTGTAGTGCTCTGCTAGCACAAATGCTTTTATAATATGTTATACTTATCAAAGCTGTTGTAGACAATCTGTGTGCAACGGGGCATAATATAAGACAAGAAGTCAAATTCAGACATGTATTCAAGCCAGGAAAGGAAATCACAGCATGTGTATCAAATCAGTGTTGCCATGTCTGCTTATTATAAGTGACTTTGGGATTGTGTTCTGTTAAGTCACTAGCAAATATTATTACTAAACAGGGTTAATGTGAAGGAACCCCAGATTCATATGTAATCATGGTGCAAAAAATGTTTAATATTCTAAACATTTGTTTTGTGACTTGTTTTTATAGACTTGGCGCTTGTTTCTCGTACAATCTGGCAACACGCCGTGGTGGTGTCACGTGACTACTCCTTTGGAGTAATCAGGAAGTCTCATACAATACAGCATGCATCTTGGGTATTGTAGTCTATGCAACTGACACAGTCATATCATGGTCAATTCAGTTCAATGCTTCCGTGTGAGAATAAGGTGAAGGCAAGGGTGTTTTCTTTCTTAACTGGTCATATGCAGGCATTATGGCAGTGTAACTGTCATGTTAAATAAGGTACACAACTATCATGGGATATTCAAGTTAATATAATCCACTCAGTGAAGCTGTTATTTCTGCATTCCTGTTCTATTCACTTAATTTATCGCTCAAGTTCAGGTAACTATTATGTGGGTGGATTAGTTTGCAGATGCTTAAATAGATAATTACTTCATAGTGGATTTAAAGTCTTGTGAAATGGGGTGATTGCTTCAACTGTAGTGGGTTGCCCTCCAGGGGGTGCCATTTAGAGGGCAAGCAAAGATTAATCTGATTCTCTGCTGCTTCAATTCTATATCAGCTTATGACTTAGATGCAGGGAACGGATTCATAGTGCATTGCAGTAATTTGCATGTTACTTCACTTTTAGCTAACCATGTCATTGTAAAGGGATATTCATTGCTTGAATTCACACTGCTTCTGTTTTGTTTATGAGCGACTGCTATTATGGTGATCCAAGGCTTTTGATGGCATGACCTAATTTCCATCACGGATGCCGGGAAGCTTCAGGTTGGGTTGATGTTAGTTCTAAAAGTGTGAGATACTGATTCTACTACTAAAAAGCTACTTATACTTGCTGCTAACATTACAGCTATAAATCATGCTTGGCTAAATGCTGCTACTATTTTATCGTGCTACTCATTCTACTGCAGTTGAGCTGCTACTACTGCTACTATGATGAGGATACTAATGTTAATCATGCTACAGGAAAAATGTTACTGCTACATAGTAACATAGTGTCAGCAGTGGGCAGACAGAGGGAGTCCTGCTGACTGAGGCACGTTATCTAGTGCATTGCTTATTTCTCACAAAAATATTTTCAGTTGCATACTTTGTCTGTTAAGTACTAAAGGAAGTTACGCACTGTCTGGCCACATCTCAAGTTGGACAAAAAACACAGCAGGTGAAAGGCGGAAATCATATAATAGTCATTATTCATTGCAAGGATAAAGGGGGTTTACTTGTCTCTGACTCATACAGGTGCTGCTGGGTTAAGTTTCATTGGATGGTTGCAGAAAGAAGAAAACTTATGATGATAATTGCAATTTAAAATAATTGCTTATTGCAAACAAAGTCTTAAAGATGCATTGTGGTCTGCTTATTGCAAACGGTACAGCTACAGTACTTTTCAGCTGCTTGGTTCCAGCATTCACAATGAAGCAGCAGGTTGCCGGTCTGCAGCCATGAACGCTACTACGTTCACCATGAGTGAATGAGTTAATCCAGCTGTTTGCTTACAGATCTCCACAGCGTCCAGACGAGAAGGCTTGCATGCTTGTCTTGTGTGTGTCTTTCCAAAAGTTCATCTAGGTGGTGTTCTGCATGCTTGTGGAACTTGAAGCTTTTGTGGATCGCTATCTACGTATCTGAGATTGACATCAGGCATAAGTATGCTGCTGAAAGTGTTGGCTGGGTTCCACTGCACTGATTGGGTAGTATGATTCTGTTTTGTATTGCATTTCTTTATCTGTGCGTGATGGGTAAGGTCCGCAGTATGCTTACTGCTGCATATAGTTATTACATTTTACACTCTTTAATTTAGTCTAGCTTGATTAATTAATTTCTGAGGTCTGCAGCATGCTGCTGCTACACATAGTTTCACACTTTTGTAGGATGAACTTAACATCTTAAACTCTTAAACACTGTAAATCAGACAGGGGGGGGAAAGGTGCCAACGTCATAATTTCTAACCCTAACCCTAACTAAAACCATGTTTTGTCTCTGTTCTCCATGATCCAGTATCTGCAAAGACGTCCTCTGGCGAGGCAAGACTAATGTTCTTCCTGACCGACAAGGGAAAGCCAAGGTCATGGTTCACGGCCCGGCTCTGTCTCCTCTACAAAAGATGTGGACTGCTGCGCAGCTGTATACCTCTCACTCATTTCCGCATTGCATTGGTGCAGCTACATTGGTCTAGGCTTAAACTTGAAGTTGCTGAAAAGCAATGAGTGGCATGTACTGTATGAGGAGACGGTTAAATAGAGTCTGCATTCAAAAGTGGTTGGCAATGGCATGGGTTCATTCATCAGGCTGTTGAACACATAGACGCATGCTTGCATTTGTTTAATTTAGCTTAATAATCAAATGCTGAGGAACTTCTGAAGCTCAGGATCAACATGGCTGTTTAACACACAAATGTATGCTTAAATTTAAAGCTCTCCTGAAGTACAGGATCAACATGGCTGTTGAACACACAAATGTATGCTTACATTTAAAGCTCTCTTGAAGTACAGGATCAACATGGCTGTTGCACACACAAATGTATGCTTACATTTAAAGCTCTCCTGAAGTACAGGATCAACATGGCTGTTGAACACACAAATGTATGCTTACATTTAAAGCTCTCCTGAAGTACAGGATCAACATGGCTGTTGAACACACAAATGCATGCTTGCATTTAAAGCACTCCTGAAGTACAGGATCAACATGGCTGTTGAACACACACATAGTGTATATATACGTCATTAATTGTAGGATGACCTCATTTTAAGATGCATGCTTGCATTCTTTTAGTATAGCTTAACAATCAAATGCTGAGGTCCACAGCAAGCTGCTGTTACACATAGTTAGTACACTTTATTTATCATGAATGATAAACATTAGTTATCATTCATCATAGGATGACCTCATACATATATATTTATATATATCCGATTTCTTTAAAAAGAAATAGAATGTCCTTTTCGAATCCTATTCGCGGTGCAACATAGCAGTGGGCATCGCTTTACGATACCGTCTAGGACTCCTGAGTTCAGGAATCAACAGGTTTCTGCATTCATCAGGCCTGTTGAACACATAGTCTTAAGATGCATGCTTGCATTTGTTTAGTTTAGCTTAACAATCAAATGCTGAGGAACTCCTGAAGCTCAGGAATCAACAGGGCTGTTGAACACACAAATGCATGCTTGCATTTAAAGCACTCCTGAAGTACAGGATCAACATGGCTGTTGAATACACACAGTATATATCTCATTAATCGTAGGATGACCTAATTTTAAGATGCATGCTTGCATTCTTTTAGTATAGCTTAATAATTAAATGCTGAGGTCCACAGCAAGCTTGCTGTGACACATAGTCTCTTATCACATAATTGTAGAATGACTTCAGGATGCGTGCGCATTCTATTTTAAGTCAGTAGCAGGTTTGCTACTTCACATAATATAGTATGACTGATAAAGGCGTTTTTTAGGCTTGGCGTTGGCTTCCGTGTGTTGGGGGGGATTTCTGTTATGCACTCTCTGAGTATCCTAGCTGCCGCTCGGCTGAAACCAGAGAGTATGCATTTATTGGTTTTGGGGGATTTGCTTAAGCATTCTCTGAATATATGCTTAGCAGGCTGCTTCGACTAAATTCAGTGAATATTCTCCCAAGAGCGGAGCTTTAACGCCAAGCTTAACTGTATTCCATTTGTGGCAATAAATGGTTCTTTATCTACTAAGACGAGAGTGTTTCTGATTGAAATGAAGCATAGCGTTAGTTCATGCAGGACACGGAAGTCGTGCACGCCAAAGCTGTAACCAGCAGTCAGTCAGCTGATGTGAACATCAGCTTTCTATTCCCCATTCACAGCCCAGCTGGTCATTACATCACACACTCATTATCCAATCACAGCTCACGCTTGAGCAAAGAGGTTCCTATAAATACGGCTTCATATTCTCTAGGTCTTTCTTGGTTGCTGAACCAATGCATTTTGCTAGCTCCTCCTCCACCCCAGCCTCCACCTTTTGATTAGAGTCTGCTTAGGCTCAAATACTTGTGATTATCATGTATATCTGCTTTGTTTAGAGTCTGGCTTAGGCTCAAATACTTGTGGTTATCATGTATATCTGCTGTTTAAAATCTTTATAGGCTCAAATACTTGTGTTATCATGTATATCTGCTAATTCTAACTAATATGTCAATGTATTGCTTATTGTTGATATTGTATCCCTATGGGGGATTTGCTTAAGCATTCTCTGAATATATGCTTAGCAGGCTGCTTCGACTAAATTCAGTGAATATTCTCCCAAGAGCGGAGCTTTAACGCCAAGCTTAACTGTATTCCATTTGTGGCAATAAATGGTTCTTTATCTACTAAGACGAGAGTGTTTCTGATTGAAGCGCGCTCCTCTAACCTTTTCAGGCTGCACCGCTGCATTTCCTTCTCCATCTCTCTGTCCTGCCATTTCCTGTCTGTCTCCACTGTCACTATCAAATAAAGGGTTGAAAATGCTTTTCGCGGACCAGCGGTTCTTGTATTCTTGTATTTGTTTTACTGAGGATAAGGTTAGAAATAAGTTTAGGGTTAGGCATAGTTTGGCTGAGGTTAAGTTTAGGAATAAGGTCAGGTTTTGGCACCGTTTTACCGAGGTTACGTTTTTGGAATAAGGTTAGGTTTTATGCATAGTTTACTGAGGTTACGTTTAGGAATAAGTTTGGTTTGGCATAGTTTACTGAGGCTACGTTTAGGAATACCAGGTGAATACTGCCGGATTTGCCCTCGGGCGACTGTGTTTTGGGGCGAGTGTTTTGGTATTTAGAATTTGGGTAGAGAGTCGAGAACCTTTATGTCTTTTGGTACAGTAGGTCATTCCACATTTTGGCGGCAGCATAGTAGTATGCATTAACTTGACGTGACAAGTGGATTTGTGCTCTGTGGCGTGTGCACAGCGTTCACTGTGAGATTGTCATCTGCTGGGGCACAACTAACCCTCAAATATAACTGTCTCGTGCTGCTGCATACATGTATTATTGTTTGTTTTTGTGTCTTATAGGAGAGGAGGTTTGTGTTTTTTGGCCAGTGGTTGTTGACACCCGGCCTGTCAGCGTCTCAGTTGAAGAGCTCCGGTCGGCAGAGTGCTTGTGCATTCCACTCAGCTCCCAGTCCTATCTGCTGCATATCCTGGCTGTCGGGTGGAAACCTTGTAGGCCTACACAGTATGTCCATATTTCAACGTTTTATGTTTTTTTGTAAATGAATGCCCTACCTCATCATACATGTCACACAAAAGTACAAGCTCACAATGCGTTCTGAGCTTGTAGATCTGCTATTTTCTTTTTTTTTTTGTTAAGTGTGACTATGGGTTTTATAAATATTTCACCAATGAAAGGTATTAACAAGAGCTTGTGACTAAAAAACACATTTGATATTTTTTTTCCATTTCCTGAAAAGTAACCCGCATGGACATATCTTCTTGTAGTCCCCACTCGTTGGGGTGTTTTTGTCACTGTATATATGCACATACGTGAAATTCGTCCCCTGCATTTACCTATCCTATAATCACTAGGAGCAGTGAGCAGTCATTCGCTCTGGGAGCCGGCGCTCGGGGAGCAATTAGGGGTTAAGAGTCTTGCTCAGGGACATCGACACATGGCAGGCCTGGACTGGAATCGAACCTGCAACAACCAGGGCCTCTGGTTAGCCACTCAGCTATGGTACATACAAGGTTTCAATCTGACAGTGACGTGAATATGGAGAGTGTTTGTTTTGACAGCAGTCAGAGAGGAGCGCTGACACACACAGACCCCTCTTAGTGACACGTCTGTCAGTCTGACACGGCCCGGCCGCTCCGGGGGTCTCTCTCTCTCTCGTCCCACGACACCCCACTTGACTCACTGTCTGATCTGGGGAGAAACCTACGTCATGTGCCCTCTCCTCCACCCTCCACTCTCTCCTCCTCATCTTCCTCCGCTACTGGGTCAAACAAAGCCATCCATCACAGCCCCTACTCCATCTTTACCCCCTCCCTCGCCTCGCGCCTTCAGACAGCCTCCGATGGTGTTGCTCTTTGGCTGGTCGTATATGCAGCAGTGGAACAGACAGCTTCACAGTCATATAAAGTGACACTGGCTGGCTTACTGGGGGTAATGAATAGGCTCACTGGAACCATCAAGGGGGACAGGACACATCCGTTTAATACCGCATACTCTCTCGCTCCCTCTCTCTCTCTTCTGTCTCTCTTCTGTCTCAGTCCATCCCTTGCTCCACGTTAAACACATTTCAGACCTAAATGGAGATGGAGGTGCATTCGGTTACACATCCATTTACACCGCCCCTCTCTCTCCTTTCTCTCTCTCTCTCTCTCTCTCTCTCTCTCTCTCTCTCTCTCTCTCCCCTACCTCTCCTCTCTCTCATTCCTCCAAGCCAACCCGGCTAACACATAATATCCCTCTTCCCCTTTATTTCTACAATCACGTCGACTGGATGACGCACAGAGCGATAATAAATTGATGATTTAAAATGCTATAAAGGTCAGTTTTTTATGATGATATTTTTTTTGTGAGTGGTCTCTTTTCATTAGTCCCGCCTCTTTTCATCAGCACCAGCTGTGTCCAGTGGTGGAAGAACTACTCAGATGTTTTACTTAAGTAAAAGCATCAAATACCACATTGTAGAAATACTGTATACAAAAATGCAAGTAAAAGGCCTGCATTCTACAAGCTCTTCAAGCGCACAGGTGAGCTTGTAGATTGGCTATTTTCAAAAAGCCAAAATATAAAATTGAGTTTTGTAAATCTGCTAGTAGGCCTAATAAGCTGTCAAATAATTGCAGTGGAGTAAAAAGTATAATATTCGCCTCTGAGGTGGGCTAGCAGAAGTATAAAGAATGGGAAAATGGAAATACTCAAGTATTTGCATTTTTTTTTGTATAGTAACTAAAGTAAAATATGTCAAGATTGTACTCAAGTACAGTACTTGCGTAAATATACTTTCCAGATACTATCCACCGCTGCGTAAGAATGAATATTAAAATACATTATTCCACAATTCCTACTATGCTAACAGCATGGCCATTGGTTACTTTAAAGAGGTAAGATGACCTTATGGCAGTAAATGATGTGTGCCCTGTGGCTAAGCTAGTATAGTATATCGTTGCTGTCAGGTGGAAACCTTGTATGTCCAATATAGGTAGGGCATTAAAGTAGGGCATTAATTTGCGGGGGAAAAAAACATTGAAAAATGGAGATACAATTTTCTGCCCAACAACAGTGATATATGGCACGCGGTTTATTCTACACCCTGGCTATAGAATGTCATTTGCCGGCCTTCCAACAGCAGAGAGGGTTGATGACCAGCTAATAGGCCCACTCTGACGCTTAAATGTCTTGACTTGACCTTTTCCTTGTCGATATGGCAGAGCGTTTGTACAGGTGAGTCAGAAATAATTTTGCCTCCTGATGTTACTCCATGAAGCAGGTCTTTATTCAAGCAATTTGAAAGAATAGTTCATGCTGGTATAGTCCAGTGGTTCTCACAGTGGGGACCCCCAGGGGTCCTTGGGGGGGGGGGGGGGGGGGGGGTTCCATGAAATGAAATGAAATCCATGAATTCAAGGCTTCATGGGGTGTGCAATTGATAGAAAATAAGTATTTTTGGGTGAACTACTCCTTTAATGAATAATACTGCATGTGACACTGCTGGCATTATCTACCCGGAAATATGTTTTGGCTGTAGTGTGTCATGAGGATTTGGTATATTGAGTTGAAGCTGACTTATTTTCAGTAGCTGCATTTAAGTTTACTTACATTATGTTTGGGGATAATATATGTGGTTTAGTCCATCAACTTGTCCATCAATGGAACCTTTGCTACAGGTGGTTTTCTAGTTTAACCCATTAAAAACAGGAAAGCATCTGTGTCATTTTAGATTTAAAAAATCTTGAAAGTATACAAGAACTACTGATTTAGATGGCATTTGTAGAATCGGCCTCAGGCCTTAATGGGATTACTTATAGATTATAGGGTCTTATAAGCATGATCAACTGCAACCCTGCCATCCCTATTATATTCCAGGATCCTGGGGATATAATAGCTGATCTACAAGCTCACAACACAACACGTTGTGAGCTTGTAGATCGGCAAATTTCCTTCCACCTTGACATCCTTTGCAGGACACTGCCTGTTTACCCAGACACACTCTGGGTGAGAAGAAATAAAAGTCTCTCCCCCCCACACATCTGCTGGAGTGATCGGTCCATTGGACACGTTGGAGGCTGTTATGGTCTACTTGTCAGGACTGCCTTGCTTGAAAGAACTTCATCTGTTTTCAAACAGTTGAAGAGACGAGCGGAGGTCTTGAGATGGCAGTGGTTCTCCAAACTTTTTGGGCTCAGTGCACCCCTTGTTTTAAAATAAGTAAGTGATATTGGTCAATTCCAAGTATTCTGCGGCACCCCTGGACTGGCGTCACGACACCCTAGGGTGCCACGGTGGCACCCAAACCCTGGAGTATGGTTCTGTTTGCTGTGTAGAGCAGGTGTTCTCAAACTTTGCCATGCAAAGGACCCTATTAGCTCTGGCTGCACCCCCCTATTGCAAAATGTCTTTAATTTTTAGCGGTGCCAACCGCTCTAAGCTTGACTTTGTCCGTATGTCCGTATCAGCACGGGATGCGCACGGCAAAGCAGCAACACATACAAACACACGCACACACACACACAAACACACACACACACACACACTTGCAGCTTGCCACTGCCATCTCTCCTCTCATTGGCCACACGTGCCACTGCTTATCAAAGAGGGGTCCAGGGACCCCCAGCGTATGTTCTGTCCGTCCGTTTAAGCACGGGATGAGCATGGGATTTTAAACAGCTATAACTCCAGTTTGCAGCATGCCACCAAGTCCACATTTGGTATGTGGACTTAGACCACCAATAGGCACGAGCATGAGTTGATGAAGTTATCAAAGAGGGGTCCAGGGACCCCCAGCGCCCGTATGAGCACGGGATGAGCACGGGATTTTAAACAGCTATAACTCCAGTTTGCAGCATGCCACCAAGTCCACATTTGGTATGTGGACTTAGACCACCAATAGGGACGAGCATGAATTGCTGAAGTTAGCAAAGAGGGCTCCAGGGACCCCCAGCGTATGTTATGTTTGTCCGTCCGTTTAAGCACGGGAATTCAAACAGCTATAACTCAAATTTGCAGCATGCCACCAAGTTCAAATATGCTATGTGGACTTAGACCACCAATAGGGACGAGCATGAATTGCTGAAGTTATCAAAGAGGAGTCCAGGGACCCCCAGCGTATGTTATGGCCGTCCGTCCGTTTAAGCACGGGATGAGCACGGGATTTTAAACAGCTATAACTCCAGTTTGCAGCATGCCACCAAGTCCACATTTGGTAAGTGGACTCAGACCACCAATAGGGACAAACTGAAATGAGTTAAGCCCCGCCCCAAAGGCACCGCTTCCTTCACACAGGGTGTGATTTTTTTTTAATAAAAGACGATTTTCTTTTTGATGATATATTTAAACCTTATCCACAAGTTTCCTAGGGCGTTGTGGGCATCACTTCCTGTCGATTTCATTGGATATCATTGGATTTCATTGGATCAAATCGATAGGAAGTGATGCCCACAACGCCCTAGGAAACTTGTGGATAGATTTTGTTTTATTTAGTTGGTTACAATAGTCTACTGTTTGTTTTGCAGTTATAAATATAATGTCCTTAGGTTTCATGCTGCCCCATAATGTATACTGATGAGACAGACACAGCTGAGAGACATTATGGAGATCCCAATTAACCTGTTGTGGACACACAAGGACAGTGGAGAGATGTGATTAATCTGGTCATCATTAGCTGCTTCATATAAAGCCACTGAGGAACATGAGGTTCCTCAGTGGCTTGTGTGTGTGTGTGTGTGTGTGTGTGTGTGTGTGTGTGTGTGTGTGTGTGTGTGTGTGTGTGTGTGTGTGTGTGTGTGTGTGTGTGTGTGTACTTGTAGTGGAATAGTGCTAAAGTAAGATTGTCTTTGAGTCACTTGTCTTTTCAAGCTGTTAAAATGTGGCCTCGACCATTAACTCCCTGTTGTTCAAAATTGTTGAATCACCCAGTATGTTTTTACATTTATTTAAAGCTAAACGGCTCTGTAGAGTCCGCTCTTCATTTGCTTTCATCAAGTAAAAGTTGCAATTCCACAATATAAAACAATACTAAATCCTGTTCTCAATTTGACTGGAGTAAAAGTACAAAATGATTGGCATCAAAATATGCTTTAACAGTACCAAACTAAAAGTACCAAAAAGTTAAATGGCTGATCAAGAACCTAAAAACTGGGCTTGTATGTATTTAATATCTGAAGTATAAAATGGGGCTTAATAATCCAGTGCTGCTGTGCTTTCTGAGATGATTTATTTTCTATTTTATTGAAATTACAAAATACTTCACTAATGTGACAGGCAGTAGGCCTAACCCAGTATGAATGAATGAATGATCATTTAATCATTAAGAAATTCTTAAGACTATTTATTTATGGAGGAGGAGATCATATGTAATTGGAAACCAGATAACATACATCTAAATGAGAATTCAATTATCAGAATTTAAATATCAAATTGTGTATTCAATGTTTACGACAATTATTTAAAAAAATAAAAGAAAGCAAAGAAAGCAACAAATGCGTCTTAAAAACACTCATACGGGCGTGTTTCTAAGCCTAATGTATGCGTAAATTATTGTAGTACAGACATGTAGGCGGAGTAGTGCTGTTGTAGTCCGACGTCACGTTGTAGTCCGACGTCACGTTGTAGTCTGACCAATGCGGAAGTGATCCGTGGCAGCTTAGCTAAACCTTGCAGAGAGGAGGATGTGTTTTCATGTTTATAGTGTGAAACGCTCAGCTTAAAACAAACATTATATTTCATATCATTATTGACATTAAACGGCATAACGCTTTATTCCTCCTGGGCTCCCCTGACAACTGACGAGGACCGACTGAAGCACCAATAAGATGGAGGTAAATACATAAACACAGAATATGTAGCATTAGCTCCATGAGCTAACTCACACAGTGCGGAAATGATCCATTTATTAGGGCTATTTAGATTTTAAACTATTATAATGATAATTATTATAACAATAATAATAATAATAATTATTATTATAACATAGTGCTGCTGTGTTATAATATTTAGATTGTAAACTATAATAATTATTATTATATTAATAATAATATTGTGCTGCTGTGTAATAATAATAATAATAATAATATCGTGCTGCTGTGTTGTAATTATAATAATTATAATATAGTGCTGCTGTGTTATAATTATAATAATATTGTGCTGCTGTGTTATAATTATAATAATATTGTGCTGCTGTGTTATAATTATAATAATATTGTGCTGCTATGTTATAATTATAATAATATTGTGCTGCTATGTTATAATTATAATAATATTGTGCTGCTGTGTTATAATTGTAATCATTATAATAATAGAAATGTGTTATAATGTCTTTCCAGGCGAATTCCTTTCATATCAGACATTTAATTTCATTGACAGGAGATAAACACAGACGAAAAACAATTAGTTTACCTTACTTATGGGTTTAGCCAGAGCAGCTATAAACTAAAAAAGGGTAAATACAAATAGACACATTAATAGAGTGCAGAGAGAGCAGTTATCAGTACAATGTCTCAAAGAAACTAGAGTACCAGCTATAAACAATGATCCATCTGTCTAAACAACATGCTATGTCTAAATAACATTCTGTACGTTTAAAGCTATTATAGGATTATAGGATACCAGGTAAACAATGAACCTTTAGCATACATTCTGTACATTGTGGTGGAGAAGAACAAATCTACGAAACAAACATATGAGAACAAGTTACCATAACTCTGTGTGTGTGTGTGTGTGTGTGTGTGTGTGTGTGTGTGTGTGTGTGTGTGTGTGTGTGTGTGTGTGTGTGTGTGTGTGTGTGTGTGTGTGTGTGTGTGTGTGCTTCATTTAGGTGTGTGCATGCCTGTATGTATCTGTCAGTGTCAGGAAATATGTCCACGCTGGCATACAATAACACTTTAATGCAACACACCCACAATATGAAGAATGTTTTTATAACCTCCGGCTGTGTAATTTTACCTGTCAAATAGTTTATACTGTAAGCTGCATTCTATTGAAACTACCAGCAATAGACAGATAGCCTAATACAAAGTAACACGCTCTCATTATTTTCATCTTTAGACTATAATAAAGGTTATGTGTCATTATTGCATGCCTACAGTTTTTTATGTGTGCTGTGCTACTTGTCAAACTTGTCAAACTAGCCTCAATGCTATTTTTAATATCTGGCATCTAGAGTTGCAATACCAACCCTTGGCAGGACTGTGTGTGTGTGTGTGTGTGTGTGTGTGTGTGTGTGTGTGTGTGTGGTGTGTGTACTTGTAGTGGAATAGTGCTAAAGTAAGATTGTCTTTGAGTCACTTGTCTTTTCAAGCTGTTAAAATGTGGCCTCGACCATTAACTTAGAGCCATATGAAATCCGTTTTATTTTTTTCCCAATTCCGTTTTATTTTTTCCCAAATTCAGTTTTTTCCATTTTAATATTTCTGAATTCTGTATTTTGCTTTTTATGCTCATTTTTACCATTAAAAAAGTGTCTGGTAAGTGGAAATGAATAAATGTTCAAGATATAACAGTCCATACATGGCCCTTGTTGTGTTATACGCAAAAATGTTCCCAAAATAATTCGGTCTAATTCGGTCTGAGCATGCGCAAAATGGCGGTAAAAAAAAAAAAATTACCGCGATTTTTTTTTATTTTCCAAATTCTGCAATATTCCGTGTTTTATTCCAATTCCATTTTTATTGGTCATTTCCGCGATTCCGTCCGCGATTCCGTTAACACGGATTTCATATGGCTCTACATTAACTCCCTGTTGTCCAAAATTGTTGAATCAGCCAGTATGTTTTTACATTTATTTAAAGCTAAACGGCTCTGTAGATTCAGCTCTTCATTTGCTTTCATCAAGTAAAAGTTGCAATTCCACAATATAAAAAAGTACTGTTAAATCACGTTCTCAATTTGACTGGAGTAAAAGTACAAAATGATTGGCATCAAAATATCCTTTAACAGTACCAAACTAAAAGTACCAAAAAGTTAAATGGCTGATCTAGAACCTAAAAACTGGGCTTGTATGTATTTATTAATGTCTGAAGTATAAAATGGGGCTTAATAATCCAGTGCTGTAGTGCTTTCTGAGATAATTTCTTTTCTATTTTATTGAAATGACAAAATACTACACTAATGTGACAGGCAGTAGGCCTAACCCAGTAGTCGAATGAATGAATAAATGATCATTTTATCATTCTTCACAGTCATTCATCCAAACAGAAAAGTCCGACCTGATTGTATTAAACAACGTTAAACTCGGCAACATTGCAGCTGTACGGAAAGCTTGGATTATTCTCTTTGTATCTGCAAAGTTTTTGTTTCATAAAAATCCACCATAGAGACATGTTATGAGTTACTTTCTGTCAATAAAGTCTGTGCAGGTGATTATTATTCTACGTGTTGGAGTTTGGAAGCGCTCGTTTTCTATAACACAACGTCCTGCTGCCTCCTGCATTATGTGACATTTCTAAACGGGTGGTACGCAGGACCGTTGAGTGATTTCCATATATATGTACATGAGTATATATAGTACAGTATATTTCATATGTGGTTGTCTTTGGTGTAACAGGACCCCGGTACCAGTGGGCCGGAGTCAGTGGCTTCACCCCCAGGAGGTGCACCAAAGTCCAAGGTACCAATAATAACCATCCTCTTACATACTTTACAACACAATAAAAACCCTACCTATTATTGTTGTTGCTCGCCAGGTTTTACGTCAAGTGGATATATTATATACGTATATTAGTGGTTTTCAAACGTTTTTGGATCAGTGCCCCACTTGTAAATGTTGACAGCGCTCGAGGCCCACCCATCTGCCCACTTAACATTCGCCGTGATAAGTGGTCAGATGGGTGGGCCGCGTGCATTTTCAGAGCATGTTTATTATAATGATCAATCAATAGATTGTGTTCCGGTTTGGATAGATGGAACTAACCTATATATATACTTCAATTTCCTATTTATCTGCATCGCAATAAAAACGACATTTTCAAGATTTTTTATGAAATTTTATCATTGATCCTGCAGCTGGACACACTGTCCAAAGAGGACCTGATTAAGTTTACCAAGAAGCAGATGGCTGCCATGCAGAAAATGAAGGCTAAATGTGCAGGTAAATACATTGTGTGTGTGTGTGTGTGTGTCTGTGTCTGTCTGTCTGTCTGTCTGTCTGTCTGTCTGTCTGTCTGTCTGTCTGTCTGTCTGTCTGTGTGTGTCACTGGCAGCATGTGTGTGGCTCTTGCTACCTGTGTACTTAAAATGTTCTTCTTGTTTAGATTTTGAAAAGGAAGTTGAAACACTCAAGCAACAAGTGAAAAGCAGCAACAACAGTTCAGAAGACTCCATTCTGATACAGGTTTGTACATTCTAGACTCACGTAGTATTTTGTAGCCAGACAACTGGCTACAACAGATGACAGGAAGCTGTCATCTGTTCGTCATTTCCATTAATTTCCATATTTTTAAAAATATCTTTAAAACATATTTTTGAAATCCAATTTCCGATAAGCACCAAGCTATTCGAATACTAATTTGATTTTGAGTAGGACACATTTACGTGACTGCAAAGAAACTGAAACGGAAGCGGGGAGAGGAGTTGGGACATCCGCTTTACCCCCGGATAATTTTCAGAGCCGTTTCATAGACTGTATGACGGAAGCATTTGAAAATTGTGTGAATCTGAAGTCAACAGTCTGGCTCAAGAAACTTAAGATTCATGCCACTCTTCTCCACAGCTGTTACACTACCGTACATATTCCTCAGCCAACATCCTTGTTCCTACTTTGGTGTGTCCTTGTTTGGTGTGTGTGTGTGACACGTAACAGGAGCTGACAGAGAGAATGGATGCGTTGCTACTGGAGAAGGCGGAGACCCAACAAAGCCTGGTATTGTCTCGTAAAGAGCTGGAGAGGAGCAAGCTGCAGGCCAAGGTGAAATGAACCCCCTTAACATAGCACATCATAAACATCTTTATTACTTCCTCAAATGTCAGACTCAACATTTATTGTCCAACAGAATTGACTTGAGCCTGAACGTGGTGACATGCTCAATGAATATTTATTCATGTACCATTTGTCTATGAATAACAATGAATGTATTTATTATTGTCTCTGCTACTCCCGAACACATGCCACTCAGTTAACACATTTTCACTAAAAGGGTCACAATGGGTTCAAGTGGTTAATATTTTTCAAAAATGGCTAAAATAGCCGATCTAAAAGCTCACAACGCCTGAGCTTGTTATTTGCGTGATTCATCATACGACAAAGTATATACAGTACGTAGGGCTTAAGTGGCTAATGACTGTCGGGCTCTTATGAATTCCAAGTTAAACGTCACACACTTCTGTAGTGTATCTGAAAATATGTTGCGTTCTTATTCACATTTACCACTAATTCGTGCCCGGGTTGCTCAGTCGGACTCGGTCACGGACTCGTCACCTTTTGGACACAAGGTCCTGGGTTTGATCCCGGGCACCGCCCCCAACTCGGTGTAAGAGTAGCGCGGCTTGGGTAAATAAGACGTGCGGTAAGTACTGAGTCTAGCCCGTTGAAAAGGGGATAGACGCCCTCGTTCTCGGGCAACGAGAACGAGGTCTGTAACTGTAACTCTGAGCGAGTACAAATGGAACCAAATGCACCCTAACGGGTCCATTTGGTTCCATTTGTACACTCTCCGAGTTATGGTGGTCCTTGAAATGTAAAAGTTTGAGAACCACCGGTATTGAAATTGACGTGAAGTCCACATACCAGTTCTGACAGTGCGATGAAACCGATTCCGGTTCCTCAATGTTGTATCTGGTTCCTCCGGTTCCGGATCCCAATCCTGGTGGCCACGTACGTTTCAAAGAAAACCTCACATTTATCATTTGTGTTATTATGAACAGGACGTGGCCGCGCTGCAGGCAGAGCTGGTCTCTGTCAAAGAAGACCACCAAAGAAAGATCAGAGCTTTGGAGAGCAGCATCGAGGAATCCAACATCAGACACCGGGATGAGGTGGCGCGCTTCCAGAACCTGCTGACAGAGCGGGAGCAGAGAGACAGAGAGGAGGCCAGCGAGAGAGAGGAGAGGGCGCCACACCAAAGACAACGTGCCGACGGCCACCTGGAAGCTGAGCTGCAGAGCCTGCGGGCTCAACTGGAACTGATCCAGGAAGGCAAGTAGGGCTGTAACTTATCTTTTTTTTTTTTTTTTTGCCATTATACTATCGATATTTTTTTGCATTTTCTTTCCTTTTCTGCCTATTCTTGCTATTTTAACTTTTTTTTTTTTACATGACAACGCAACCAATTTCAAAATTTCCCTCCAAAATTGATTATTTATTTGAATTAAAATCCATTATCGATATTTTTTTAATAAAAAATCAATTAACTGTTGCATCCGGTACAGGCAAGTCCCGGGAGGTGTCGGAGCTCCAGGAGAGTCACCAGCAGGAGCTGACGGAGGCCCAGCAGGAGGTGGAAAACCTGAGAGAGGAGCTGGCCCAGAGGAAGATGCAGCACGAGGAGGAGATGAGGGCCCTGGAGGAGGACTGCGAGGTGGAGCGGGAGAGACTCCTCCTGCTCCACGACGAGCTGACCGAGCAGCTGGCTCTCAAAGGTATTTAGGCACTGTCACAATTATTACACAATCACACAACTATTTGAGATAATTGCAATTATTTTGCGTAAATCGTCATAATCCTTTCCATGTTCATATTACTTTCAAACATGTAAAAAAGAATTGTGGAAATGGCGGATCTACAAGCTCACGACGCTTCACATCGCGACGCATTGTGAGCTTGTAGATCGGCTATTTCCAATATTATGTTATTTTTTTAAAGTATAATGCTATTACATATGTCAGTCATTTCTTTTTTTTCTTTGTCATATCTGCCCTGTGCAACTGCAAAGCCAAACAGAAATGTAATTAATTATTATCCATATGTTCCAATTTTCCAAGACAAAAACACAAAAGATTTAAGTTATTAAATATCTCAGTTTCAGTTATCTGTCACATCTTCCCTGTGTATGAAGCCTAAAAGCCAAAACATAATTATTATTCTTTTTTTTTACCCCCACTCGGCCGGAAAAACACAATAAAATAGTTTATCAATTATTTGCGCAACAATTAGTCGTCAAGTAAAATGACATGATCGAGACAGCCCTATTTTACGCCTGCTGTCCCTGTTTTGGAAAACATTAGAATCAGTTTTTGTAAAGAAGTGGGTGAAGGTCCTTTTGTTGTTTTCAGAAAGCAGAGAAAGAAAAGAAGAAGGGCTAGGTAGAGCAGGGGAGTAAGTAAGCCTTGCCGATCCATGTGGCCCATAGGGCAGGAGCCTATCTCCTGTTTCTGTAGCGTGAGACAGCTTGATGTCCAAGTGCACCTCCTGGACATGACGATAGTATGTCACGGGACTTACCCCCCCAATCCAACCCTTGATGCTGAGTGCCGACTGTCGAGCAGGGAGCCATTAGAGTCTTTGGTATGACCCGGCCGGGGTCAGACCAAAGACCTGCTTGTTTATGCATTTAATTGGGAAAGAACCGATCTACCAGCTCACAGCTTGTAGATGAAATTTACGCATCCTACCTGGGTCAAGGTTTTTTCCCCCCGTTCCCATAGACGTGTTTAATATCGCGTCAAATAAGAACTGTGTTCCAAAAATAAACAAATAACCCCGGTGGTTTGACTCATATGGATATGAAGCATCAACTGATGGTAAGAAAACGCTAATGTTACTTCCGCCGAATTAGTTAAATTTTTTGCCAGAAACGGACTGTATCAAATATGAGTGACTGACTATCATAAACGATACAGAACCTCCTCCCTGACAATATCGCAGAGACAGTTTGTTTATTTTTGGACCACAATTCTTATATGAGACGATTCTAAGTTGACCCAATGTTATTCTCCATAGAGAAATTACTTTACGACCCAGGGGATGAACGAGTGACGTTAGGACTTCTGTAGGGCTGTCACCAAGATGCCATTTTAGTTGGAATTGGAATTTGCGTTTTGGGTGTGCCGTCTCTTTTAAGGAGTAATCTTACTTGTTTGTCGGGTGCTGATGAAATCAGTGGTAAATCCTGCTTTTCCAGCCTTTCATCTGCTGCCTTTTTACAAATGCTTAAATGCCACAATGTTTTGTGGTGATGCATTGTACTCTCTCTCACTTCACGTGGTTGTGAAGGGCTCGGCTCCCCTCCTGTGCACTGCATGCACCGTTTCCTAATCCGCTGCCACCAACCCTTGTACAATTACGCACATACAGTATAAACCAGCTAAACTCAACATTTCTTCATTTCAAGGACCCCCAGTTTGATATGCATCAGGCCACGGACCCCCCATTTCATACAGTTATGTCGTTGCTGTCAGGCAGAAATGCATTCTTTCTTTTTTTGTAAATCAATGCCCTATTTCAAGATTGTAGCGCAAAAATACAGAAAATGGCAGATCCACAAGCTCACAAGTCACAAAACATTACCTGAGAAATAACAGTTTTAGAGGTTTCCACCCTACAGATATGCGAGGCGTTGTGAGATTGTAGATCGGCTATTTTCTAAATGTTTGCCTCTTTCTTATGTTATATTTGGCAAATGTATATTATTGGGCATTGGGTATTAACACATTGAGTGCCAGAGGTTTTTTAAAACAGGTTGCAGCCAGTGCCAGCGTTTTTAACAATTTTTCTACCTTTTTCAAGTAGTCACAAAATAGTTTCCCCTCATTACACACACAGGGGTCTCGTAGAATAATAATAAAAAAAAAAAAAACATTCGGTAATCCGTTCCATAGTTGAAGCCAGTTGAAAATAGTCAAAAATACATAGTAAAAAAAAAAAAGTACACAGGAGCCTTGTCACTACAGATACCCTGTATACACTTAGACTGTATGTTGCTTTGATTACTGTTGAGTGAGAAAACAATGTTGCACATTAAGCTAATCATCTGGGGACCCCCCTAAAATTATTTGGGGACCCCCAGTTTGGGAACCACTGATCTACACTGTTCAAATGGTGACTGTGTGTGTGTGTGTGTGTGTGTGTGTGTGTGTGTGTGTGTGTGTGTGTGTGTGTGTGTGTGTGCAGACAGCTACCTACAGGATGTCCAGGAGGAGGATGAGGATCCGGCGCGTGGCTCCGGCATCGCCAGGATGCTGGAGCTGTCCCGGTCCAGCCAGGGAGCACCGGGCAGCGGGGACGCAGAAGCCCTGGAGGACCTCCAGGTAAGGCCTGGCTGTGACTATTGATTATAGTCTTTTAGGGTGAGGTTAAAGGTAGGGTAAGTGATATTTTTTGGTTAAAATAAAAAGTATTTTGTTAAAAGGTTAAAGCACTATATTCTGGTAGTAATCATTGCTATAGAGTGTTTGTTCAGTAACAGGAGTCTCCCCGTCTCTCCAGCTCTTTAATAAACAGAAAATACATTTTCCGGTAGGTGTCAAAATCTCAGCAAATCAGGAGAAAGTACCCATTTTTAAGCTTCATTTTTATAGTGTTCCAGTTCCAATTTTGTCTGCTCATTTCTTAGTGTCATCACTTCCAATTTCACTTGTTTAATCTGTATCCTGATTGAGTTCTCTATCCTAATAGAGTGGATAAAATTGGAAATGAAACTGAAACTGAAACGGAAATGCATTTTCTGTTTTATAAAGAGCTGGAGAGACAAGGAGACTGCTTTTACTGAACAAACACTCTATAGCAATGAGTACTATCAGAATATAGAGCTATTTAACACTTATGTTAACCAAAGAAAATCACTTACCCTACCTTTAAGCAATTATTCTATCAATTACTTTTCGGATTAATCAATTGATTTATTGAATACTTTATTTAGAGTTTACTCTCTGGTGGCAAGCTAGAAGTCTTTGGTGGCAGAATATAGAATGCATTCATCCCCATGTATCCTGTGGGCGGCAGTGGCTCAGGGGTAGAGTGGCCGGTAGAGGGGTCCCCCAGAGTTAGTGTCGAAGTGTCCTTGAGCAAGACACTGAACCCCTAATTGCTCCCAACGAGCAGGTTGGTGCCATTGATGTATGAATATGTGTGTGAATGTAATACACAATCTATGTAAAGCATTTTGGATAAAAGCCCTATATAAATGCACCATTTACCATTTACCATGTAATGACCTCTTAAGCCTTATACGTCATTCATTGTTGTACAACAGTGTTGTGCAAAAATAGCCAGTCTACAAGCTCACCGTTTGCTGCATCGTGTTGTGAGCTTGTAGATCGTCTATTTTCACTACTTTCTGAAAATGTCAATTTTGTTGATCGATTAGGAGAAAACAATCGATTTAGGACATCCCAGAGTCTCAGGCAAGAGAGAGAGGGATGGGCTGGTGGTAGTCAGAGTCAGGGAGATTAGTGAGCTTGTAGATCTGCTATGTTCACTTCGATTTGAATCGATTACTTATATCAGTGGTTTTCAACCTTTTTCATGCCAAGGACCCCTAAATTGATACATCTGGCCGCAGACCCCCATCTGAAAATGTGTTGTGCCAGGGACCCCCAGAAGCAAAGATTTGAGTTAGAAATGTTTGGTTGAGAACCACTGACTTATATCGAACATGGATAATGTTTCCTGATGGATTCAGGCCCAGAACACCATGTTCCAGGACGAGCTCACTCTGCTGAGCAACGTGAAGGCGGAGCTGGAGGCGGAGCTGCATAGGACGAGGGAGGAGTTCCAGACCGAGAGGGAGGAGCTTGAGTTCAAGATCGACGAGCTGCAGATGTGCCGGGAGGGTGACCACGCCGCTGCCACCGCTGCCACCGCGGCCACCGCGGCCTCGGATCCGGCCAGCTTTGACCCTGCGGTGAGTCTAGGACTGCAGCTATTGATTAAGCCCGGGGTCTTCAATGTTTTTTCAGGCCAATGACCCCCTAGCTGAGAGAGAGATGAAGCAGTGACCCCCTCTATATTGTATAAAATTGTGTTTCAGATTAAACTTTTTTTTTTTTACTTGGTCTGCTCTTTTTTCCTTCTACACCTATTCCTCTTTGCCAAAAATAGCCGATCTACAAGTTCACAACGCCTCGCAGTGCGAGGCGTTGTGAACTTGTAGATCTGCTATTTTTGGCTAAAGTTTTCCTCAGAAAAGGAAAGCTTGAAGTGGTTAATGTAAAAAATCCTATCACACAAAGATTTGGCGGACCCCTATAGTAGCTCTGAGGACCCCCTAGGGGAGACCCCTGGATTAAGCGATTACTTTATCGATTCGTTTTTATGAAGCTTTTTGATAAGCTCACACAGTGAACTTGTAGATTGGGTCTTTTCTCTATATTTGAAATTTGTTGCAATGTTTTACCTTATTTTCATAATTTTTGAGCCGTTTTTATCCTGTGTTTTTTTCTTTTCTTTGATTGATTGAATACTTTTATTTACAAGATTGTTAATAGTACAAGTAGTTCACTCAAAGTTTATGCTACAAGGATAACACAAAAAGCCCCAGGGGACTTGTTTCCATTGTGGTCCATTGTACTCAATTCATCAGTAGGACATACAATAAAATCGGTAAAAGCTCAGTGGCAGCAAAAGGTATATTTATATTTTCTCTCCTGCTCTTACGTGATCTCTATTCTCTCCCTTCTGTCAAAAGCTACCAATTTAAAAAAATATATATATTTCACCCTCTTCTTTACACATCTAAACCTGTGATGTGACAATAGAAGTGAAATTCTGATTCTGATTCTTATTCTAGGTGAGTCCTGCTGACCCTGACAGAAAGGACAGCGTGAAAGAAGACAGACTGGCTGAACAGAAAACCTTGGGGGAAACCCCTGTAGAGGAGCAGAACCCCACAGGGGAAACCCCTACGTCTATCACTGTAGAGGATCAGTCAGCACCCAGTCATCATGACCAAGACCAACAGAAGAAGAGCAGCGGCCCAGAAGGACAGCAGAAGGTAGAGCAGGTCTCCCCAGAGCTTGATGTGGAAAATGCATCCCGCTATAAACAAGCTCTCAAAATACGAATGACTAACGCTTGAAACCCACCAGCTGCGCAAGCATAAGGGTACAGACGCAGATTTTTTTCTCCGCTCCATGTTAATGAATGCAGCCTTCTCACTGGCCGTGCATGGACGCTCCACTCACGCACGTGAATACTTTTTTATCCGCTCCGACCGGAAAAGAACGTTTTCCCGCACAAATTGTCATTGAAAGCGCGTGAGCGACCCTTTTTTGGTGGGTTCCCACCGTTAGTATAATAAGAAAAAATATTACAGGAGAGAAAAGGTGAAAAAGGAAACATAAGTACAATAGAATACACCCCCTAGAATGATCTCATGAAGAGA